>NW_024884364.1:6641189-6761468 GCF_019232065.1 Centrocercus urophasianus | reverse complement strand
ATAAAGTGAAGCTCTCTCAGGGGAAGGTTTTGCTATCCGTTTTTTATCCCTGGAAGCAGAAAGCAGAATTGGCAGAAGTCTTCGAGGCAGGTAGCCACCAACCATCACTTTAGTTTTCTGGTCAGAAAAAAAAAATATCCAGCTTTTATTGGTTTCGTTTTGTTTTAATTTTTTTTTTTTTTTTTTTTTTTTTTTTAATAAAAAAGGGAATTTCCCCCAGAAAAAAGCTACTTCACAAATAGCACTGGGATCCTTCGGTCAGCTCTAACGCTGTACTTGTAGCATCCTACACGAGAGCACAGCCTGGGCACACAGACAGCCCGAGAAGCGTTTGGATTTCAGGGCTGTTACGCAGCTGTAAATCACCGCGGGTGACACACGGCCGAGGAGCGAACCTCCCCGGGGATCTCCTCACGCCTCGGGGCGGCGGTCGGAACGCAGCAGCTCGCAGCGCCCAGCACCCAGCATCACCCCCAGCACCCCGCCACCAGCTCGCCTTACGACCCCACCCCCGACAGGCGGAGCCTCGCCAGGCCCCGCCCCTAACCCCCCGCTGACCCCGGAAACGCGGTACCTCTCTCATCTTCCCCCTGCCCCTAGCGCACCGGCTCGGTACTTTCACAGGCGGCCGCCGCCGCCGCGCCGATCTCCTCATTGGACCCCGGCCCTCCCGTTGCCCTGCCCCTATTGGCTCCGAGCCCCGCCACTCCTAGCTGAGTCACACCCCTCCCCCCCCCCCCCGAGGCCGGCCCCCGCCGCAGGACTCACGGCGAATTTCCTATAGGTGAAGCGACGCTCGCCGGCCCGCTATGCGGCCTTTCTATTGGGGCGCGCAGCTGTTGGTCAAAGGGATGGCTTCTCCCATTGGTCAATGGTGCAACGATCGCTCCAGCCTTCCCTCGCCCAGCGCTTCGATTGGTTAAGTGGAGACGTCACTCTCTCCCGGCAGCCGGATGCCTATTGGCCACCGCAAGCGCACCGCCCCCGATCAGCAGGTTAGGTTGTGCTTCTCCCCTCCTCCCCACCCCCCTCCCCCCGCTTCTACGCATTTCAATTTCCCGCTTTATTTATTTATTTTCCTCATAAACTTAAATGACCCCGGAGGGGCGGGGGGCAAGGCGGGGCCCGACGGACACAGGCGACCAATGGAAAAGAAGGAGGGGGCGTGGCCCCAGTTTGCCTTAACCAATAGGCGCCCACCGAGCGGGTTGCGCTTGGCTCGCCGCCGGCCAATCGTGCGGCGCTCTCCACCCCCGCCGGACCACCTCGGCCCGTGCCGGGCGGGGGTCTTTTGGCGCGCGGGGGATTGGGGGTGGGACAAGGACGGTGGTGCGCAGTGCGGCCGTTAGCCCTGGGGCGGCGGCAGGGTGAGGGAGGATTGTGGGGTGCCACTTGCTGTCCTCAGGCAGCGGCGCCGGCCGGCTAGGGCCCAGCGCGGGTGTGGGAGGAAGGGACACATAATTGTTTCCTTCCTCGAGTGACACGCAGGAACTGAGCGGGTGAGCTCATCCCTTTCATACGGCGTTTTGCCTTGCGTTTTCCCAACCTCCCGCGTCCGAGGGAAGCTTTCCGCGCGCCGCAGCGGATTTTTCTCGGCTCGCCCTCGTTCTGTGACACGAACGGTGCTTGCTGCGTGCTCCTTCAGGCTGACGCTGCCCTTTTTGCACTTCTGTCACTGTTTTTGGCCGTGATCGTGCTTCAGAACCGCCCATCTGACCTGCCATCCTTTCTCCTTGCTTCCCTCTCAGATCCTTTTCTCCTTTCATCATTCCCAAGGCTTCAAGCAGCCCACGGTCCCTTAGCACGCTGTTATACATCAGTTCTGAAAACTAAAAAAGGCCATCTATTTGCCCCAGCCCCTCATTACACTCTCTGAACAGTACCTTTATATCTGTATTCCAGTCATATGGGTCACCCCTCTGAAACTCTATTGCACACACCCTTTATTTTTTAGTATATGTAACCTTTTTTTTTTTGTTTGTTTTGAAGGTTCATTTGTTTTAAATGTGACAGGAGTAATAAGTAAGCAAACTGTAAGTGGTATTAAAAGAAGGTAAGGAGCTCCATCAAGCTTGGCTCGGTGTTTTACTGAAGCACTTGGATTTTAAACACTAGCATAATTGTCATGACTGTATAACTACTTAAATGTAAGCAGGCGTCAAGGTTCTTTGCTGAATCAAAGCCTTAATTTTCTTTCCATTTTCCTGTGGCCTGTTCTGCATTTTTAAGCTGAGAGAGTGTGGAGTAAAACTCTCAGAAAAAAAATAATTTCTCTAGGGCATACTCTGTTTGATAATGTCATACCTGGAACTTCATCTGGGCTGTCAAAACAATGGTGCGTGACAGTAAAACTGAGCACACTTCATATACATAAATCTTTCACAGTCTGTAACTAAGTATCTAGAACGAACTGAAGGTTCCTCCAGCTGAATTATTTTATTAAATGAGAAATTATATGACCATTAGAGCAGATACCTCCCAGCTAGTAACTTGAGCTAACAGCAAGTATGGGTGACAGTATACAGACGTAATTAAAGGCCACTTCTACAGATGGATAGGGAACTTTAAGGTGATGCAGAGTTAGAGATTCCTCTTCGACAGCACTTGTTGTCCATCTGAAATCCCGAGGATGTGTTTCTGGTAGGAACAACAGCTATATTAGATGCCCAGAAAGATGCTGTTGATTTGCTGACACAGCTGTGGAGAATGTTTCCAGCAGTGTGTGAGCCTAGTTCTATTCAATGCTGTCATTAATGATTTTTAAATTTTCATTGAGCAATCTTGATTGAAAATATTACAAACCTCAGAGAGAACTTGATTAGAATACAAGCCAATTGCATTAAATGGAGGAAGCAATGCAACCAACAGCATTTCTATGAAGTACAAAGCTAAGAATGGTATGGAAACAAATCAACTGCAGGAAGAGCTGAGTTATTCCTCCTGAAACAGGAATAACTACAGAGGCAGGAAGTACTCCCAGGAAGGATCCAAGAGATGAGGCCAGATCACAAATGAAATACAGATTGAAGGTGAAATGGGCACATCTCATTCAAGGATGTACAAACAGGAGTGTCAGACTAAGAAGAGAGTTTTGTACTCAGTGTCAAGAAAGCCTCAGTTGGAATACTCTGTTCAGTTCCTAACATGGCATTTAGAAGAGATTCTGAAGATTAAAGACTAAAAGGTTTTAAGCAAGAGTAGTAAGAGCCTTGGAAAACGTGACATGAAAAAACAGCAAAGGAATTGAATTTGTTCTATTTAGAAAAGGGGAGAAAGAGATGAACATCACAAAGTTTTTGCATTAAATAAAATCACTGCAGAAGATAGATTACTCTCAAAGATTTTAGTTCAGGTGTCAGAAACACCTTTAAGAGTTCAGCCCTGTAACAAGCTGCTGTTCCAAGAAGCATCCTTGGCGGCCACAGAGTCCCTAGGGCTGAATGGTTTTAAAGCTGCATAATGTCAGGACCAGCCACCTTTGAGTTGTCCAGAGTGAAGTAGGAAGGTCTTGAGTGGCACACTACCTTGCTGGGATAGGCTAGGAACTGAAACACTAAAAGAACGTAACCCAAAATTCTTATCTTTCAGCAACAGCGGACAACTCCTACTTTAGCTAGAGACGAGACTCCACCAGACAACTCAATGGGAGCATATTGCTGTTCCAAAGAAGCAGCATTTTCCATCTTGTGCTTAGTATTTTTGGCAGGCTTAATATCTATTTGGATGCAGTAAATAGGGCTAATCTTCTGGGAGGCTACCAGGCATGCTTGTCCTACGTTGTCAGTTAGGGTTCCTGCAAGGTCTTTCAGGTCTTTCCTAATGCTACGTTGTTATGAGCAGGTGTTTGAGCAGTGGGCACTTTGTACCTTCACACCTTTAGCTCACCTTTGGGCTTAAAGCCCTATGGTGTACGCTCCTTTCAAGCCAACAGAATTGCAGGCAAATGCCTCAATTTATGGAGTCATTTCAAAGAAATCTTAGTAAGTTGTCCAGTCATGCAGTAGAAAGATTTGTAAGCTTGTAATCTTGTAAACAACAAAGTTAGAATGGGTTACATTTTTGCAGTAACTATTCACATGAATGTCAAATTGTACATAATTGCTTGCTGAATTCCAGTTTGGAGGCCTGAATTTCATACCTTTGTTGGCAGGAATGAAGAAGTAATCCCTCATCAGGCAGAACTCACAGTAAAAGCATGAAAAGCTTATTTCATTACATTCTTACAATATGACTTCATTTTTGAGCATTTTGTGACAATCTGGCCTAATATTGCACTGATTCAGACAATAGAGCTGTGCTATTGTACTTTAATGACTGGAAATGTAATTTGCTTCCTGTTTAATATTTAAGCCAGCTATAATACCAAAAAGGCTTATTGCTCCTAAGAAAAGATGAAAGGGGCATAACTCTTAAGGTTTTTTTGTGTTCGAAATTTGACCTACTTTAAAAACACTAGAAACTCATGGGAACGGTCTTCAGAATTAAAAATACCAATATGAGATTGTTGCCTGGGATTTTTAAGATACATCACTTCCAGCTCATTGAAAAGCAAAATTTCCCTCCCAAGGGAAATCCAGATGATTCAAAATTAATTTTTGTCCTGAAATACTGAATTAGTAGGGTTGATTTTTATTTATTTATTTATTTTTTTCTTCCCTCCACACAAAGTGAAGCTAGAAATTATCTTGAACTTTAGAAATATTTAAGTTGGGCTTGATGACTGGCCTGAAATCTTCCAGTCTGGCTCTCAGTAATCTGTGACTGTTCCATCTGCCTCTATCAGCCCTTGCATTGTCAGTGCTCTAGGAGCTTTCTCTGTTGCCTTTGGAGAAACCAACTCCATGTCTAGTCCACATTGCCTTTAAACTCTTCAGTGGTGAAGGAAGAGAGATTTTGATTTAACGTATGAAGAAAGACCTGTCAGAAATTCTCATTTATGGAGGATAATAACACAATCGTGCATTATCTGAACCACTACAAACAAAGGCAGACACAGTGGCTCAGATGATACAGAATCAGAAACAAAGCAACTTGAATGGATACTAAAGTGGCTAAACATGTCCTACCTCTTAATCTATAAGGACCCACTGCTTTTTCATTTGGTACTGCTGCACATCCCACTACAGTGTTGGATGATACAGCACACACAGATCTGCAAGGCCTCTCCTCTACCTCTACTCCTTGCCTCCTCCATCAGACCCTTCACACTGAGGGCCGTGTTCCTCCTTGTTGGCCAACATACTTGAGCTGTCACCACTGTAGGGCTCAGCAAGTCAAATCCAATACCAGAAGAGAAAGGAAACCTGTGAGATCTGAGGCTTCATGAGACACCTTAGGAACACAGCTGTTTCTAGTACTCTACATGTCATGAGCAGAACCACTGAAATTCTAAGCCTGAGGTCAGGGTAGATTGTATGTGAAATACAAAGCAAAGGTCATAGAGTTGGGTAGGAGCATCTTTCATCCTTTTCATTTTTTAGACCATCCACTAAGAATGGATATTAATTAAGTTTATATATATATATAAACATCACAAGGAATTCTGTGCAAATATCTGTACTGTCAGGCCCTACAAATGTCAGGTATCATTGGAAGGAAGATGGAAAGAAAACAAAGAATTCTGGATGTTTTGTTTCACTTGGTTTCATAAACAAGAGGGTGGCATCTCTTTTTAAACCGTGACATTTTGACAAACAATGATGCTTTGTGTTATCCTTTAATAAGAAGAAATGTGAACAGAATTGTTTCAGGCAATCTGAAAAGCAGCTTGGGAGGGAAGACTGCTGTGTTCTATTCCCAGATCAGTCATTTACTTGCTCCATATATTTGGATAAGATACTCAGTCCTTATCTACATGCCAAGGTTGTACTGCTTTAACTGTACCAGTTCAGTAAAGCCGTGCAAACTAGTATTAACACAACTATATTGGTATTAAAGTACTTTTATCAGAATAATATGTTCATGTTGGGCAAAGGGAATAATCTTGCCGGTATAATGTACCTTTGTACCATTATAACTGCTGGCACAGTGGGCAATGGACTGTTATAACACCAAGATAAAATGATTTCAGCCCTCACAAAAATCCTTATGCATAGTGCTAGTATTGTGCACAGACCACCTCTGGTGTCTCAGCTTCCCCAGATGTAAAAGACTTGTAGTTCATACCTTGCAGGGCTGTTGAGCCTTAATTCATGTCAGTAACAGGGCTTCACGAAGCCTGTGTGAAAGGTGCCAAGGTTCTTTTTAGCTACTCACTTTTTTTTCCCAGTTTCTAAAAAGTGTTTGCAAAAGATAGCTGTGCTTCAGAACATGCAATAGCAGAGGAATTTAGCTGGGTTTGCTTCCCCTTTCTGTAAACTTTCACGCCGTATTTGACTCAGGCTTATTTGACAGCTATTTCATTACATGTGTGACTGTGAAGCCATCCTTGTTGTTTCATGTATTAATGCGAAATCCACTCTTCTCTTTCTCTGGGCTTCAGGGACTGGCTTTTGCCCCCACTGCTGTTAGTTTCAAAAGCAAAGGTTAAATCAAGGGAAGCAAAAATCTTGTTCAAGTCAAAGGTACAATAGGGATGTTTTCTATGTTGCCTATTACCTAAAATCTGAGACGGGGGAAAAAAGTCAAGAGGCTGCCACCTGTTGGGAGAAAGGAGGGAGAACATGAGAGCCTCAAACCCTGGCAGCACCTGACAGAGGTTGAGCAATGTTAGGCTAATTGTTGGTGTAAATGACATCAGCACTTGGCCTACGATCAGTAGCTTCTCTCCGAATAATTTAGTAAGTACAAATATTAAAAATACTTGTAGTTAGACATTAACCAGACGAAATGTTTAGACAGCAATAGTAAAATGCATTTGATCAAACTTTATGGACTGAAACTCAAACAGAGTTTTGTTTAGTAATAATAATGGAGATGCTGATGAAATTCTTAGTTAATCAAGAGGGAAAATTCAGAAGCAGTCTTTTGAAATTGAAGAAGTAATTTCAAGGGCAACTTTGAGTTTATTCACAAAAGATTTCCTAATCCACAAGGCCATTCCAATTGCTCCTTTCCCACAAGCATTCATTCTCAGTGCCAAGTCCACTTATATTTTCCCCAGGTTCACTGTCCATCGTGAAGCCGTGGAGCAGGATGCTTTGCAGGAGGCTTCCTATTGCATCTTGTGACCCACAAAGGTGTTCAGCTGCTCAGCTCTGCATTGATTCAGTCATGTACTGCAATGAGACTCGGAGCCAACATTAATGAGAAAAGCCTGGATCTACAAAGACTCTGAAAGATGCCTACAAAGAATAGAACACATAGGACTGGGATCCTCTATACGGTTGTACTTTAAAGACTTACACAGATTTGTTTTCCAAACATCCAAGTAGAGTATAATCCATGGCACATAAAAGCCCTTCACCTATTTTCTTCCAAAAGCTGTAGTGTTTAAGACTTTATCCCCTTCAGGTGATACTCTGCATCCAGGAAGTCTCTTAAGCTGGAGATCTTAGAGGGGCCTATTGTGTTTCAAGTGTTGGAGCCTTCCCACAGGCCTGCTTTCCAAGTTACCTCCAACAACATGGAGCTCCAGTCTGAAACTGCTTTGCTGGTGTTTAGGGAGTGGATCACATCTGGCTTGAATTTAGCATTTGATGTTTGTTTGCACTCCAAAGGCTGTTTAATTTATGCAGCTCGCATGTGTAAATGTATGTGTGTATGTATTAAGTAAGACAGCTGGTTGTATGCAGGCAAGGTTGACTGTCGTGCCTGAGGCAAGAGGCCCATGTTGCATTACTGCCCTTTACAATTCTTTGACCTCTGCTTGATATACTTTTCCATAACCCTAGGCAGTGAGCTCTGTGGGTGGGAACTATCTGTGTGTTACTGCCTGTTAAATGAGGCCTTCATTGTGGAATACAGCTTCTGAACATCACCATTAGACAAATACCATCAACAGGCAAGGTGGCTGGCATCTATCTTATCTGGTCCACCACAGGCAGGGTGGATATTTCCTGATCTGGGGAAGTGGGCCTGCAATGGGAATAAAAAGCTGCTCCCTTAGAAAATTACTGACACTGGCAAAACATGAAAGCTAAAAATCCTAAAAGCATAAATGCTATACATCACAAAAAGCAATAACTAGAATAGCAGTACACAAATGTAAATGACCTGTAGACCTTCTGAGATGGACAGCTGGGAACTGAGGTAAGTATAGTCCAGTGCAGAAGTGAAATTGTGCTGTATCCAGGCATAGTCAAGCTATGTAGTACAGATATTGGAGTTAGCCCTTTCAGTTGCTTTCTTTATCACTAAATGTGAACAATTACAGCACATCAAAGAGATGTCCAGGGGACTCGTAGCTGTATTTCTGACCCTGTAGTATTTTTTCTGTCCTACAGGGAATGGAAGTGTCTTCTATACACAGAGAAAATTCAGTAGTGGATTTTATACTGTAGGGCAAACAATAAGTGTAGAACAGAGATTTTTTTTTCATTGTCCACCGTATCCGATATGTGACAGTGCTCTCAGCATATTTATAAACTGATACTGCTGTTTTTCAAACAAATTACAGTGGTTGCAACACGCACCGTGAACTGAAACTCAAAGCTGTACCAGATTGAAGATGAGAGGCCCTTAGCTCAAAATAAATGCAAACTAAAGGGACCAGGGTATTGCTCGATTCTCTGGGAATAGTATTCATCTTTTGCCATGAAACTGTGCTTCAAAATGCAAGTCCTTGGGGTTACTAAGGAAGCACTAAAGTATTAGTTGAACATACCTGATGTGGTATTGCCTGACTGTCTCTGTGGCCTCTGAAGCTTTATCTTAGAGGAATTAGAAATATTCAGTTCCTCTCTAGGGGACATTAACTTTGGAACATAATGGTAGGCATTAAATTACAAAGCATACAATCTTTTCACTGCTAATCAACTCATGCTTGTACTAGAAGCCTTGCTTGTTCCTCACACTTTCCCCAGTCCCACAAATCCCTGTTGGCTTCTACTCAACCTTCCAGTTTGGGTACATGAACCCTTCTAAGAGGCGTCAGGGCATTCTGAAAATTTAAAGTTAAAAGATTAAACAAAATTTGATTATAAAAACATAATATGTAACCTTTTCAGTAATAAGGTGCCTTAAAAATGACAGTCAAGACAATCGATGTCTAGTCTGCTGCATCATAAAGGTAAAAATCCAAGAGGTTTTCTAAAGGGACTGTGTCAGTTTCCTGAGAAGTTTATGGTGATGAAGGGCCCTGATAATGCAGAATATTGTTCAAGAGGTTGGGAAGCAGGACATGCAGGTACTGCTTTGTTGTGCTGTCAACTTATTCTTCACACAGACTGGTGACATTTAAAACTTCTGCCCCCAGTTAAAAGCATAAAGCAAGAGTAGAGATGTTACTTAGGTTATCAGTATCATTACTCTAGGATAAACAGTGAGAATTGCAATTATGGGCAGAGTGACTATTACTGTAGTAGCAGCAATGCAATAATGTTGTACTGAGTATTAAGACTAGAAGTAGATAAGGTTTGCTTTCATACTGCTCCCCAGAATAAGCTTGTCTGCCTTCTTTGTACAGCTAACAGTACCTGCTGCTTATAGTGACAATGCAGAAGTGACAGCTCTCAGCCTCTGCTCACTCCCTCGTCTTTACATTAGGACATAACCTACAGGGTTGTAGGGCCACCATGTTGCCTGATTACTGGATGATGTCAGGCCCAATCATCTGTGTATCATGCCTCCAAGGCACTGAATCATTTCCTTTTCTTCTGCTCTTTCTAGAGGGGAGGATCTGGAAATAAGTGCTTTCACCTTTCACAGCCGCTGGCTAGGAGTATCTGGCATGAGAATCTGTCATATTGAGCAAGCTGTGCTGGAACTTCACTTTTTAATCAGAAGCACTTAGAAATTATGGTGCTGCCATCCCATCTAGTGGAGGGATCAGATTAATTCATCAGCTGCTTGTTGCTAAGTAAGCACATGCTTCTACGGTGACTGCAGGAGCACAGCTACCAGCCCCATCAGGATGTAAGCAATCTGCACAACTTGCTCATGCACTGACCTGACCTGATGCAAGATGAACTGGGTGCACTTCTTGACATGAAAAAAAGGCTGCAAATTTACACTGATGTCCAGTAGCAATAGCTGCATCAGAAGACACAGAGAGGAAGACAATCTAACGCTCAGTTTAGGAAAGATCAAAGAAAGCCAACTCTGCAGCAGTGCTTCATTCAATGCTGTCAGTAATGGGGAAGTGAGGAATCTATTACTTTGCTGACATCTTTTCAGGCTCTTTCTTTGCCCCACACAGTACTGCTGTTTTGAAAAGATCCTGTCAGCTCAGAAGAGCCACTCCCTTTTCCTTGGCTGTGTAAAAACTGGCTGAAGACATCTGCACTAGGAAGGAACAACCAGCTACCCCGCTGCAGGCAACAGCTTTGCTGCTCCAGGGCAGGAACATGAGAAACAGCTGCAGTCTCTGAGCTGCTGCCAGCAATTAAAACTAATTAGCTATTTGGAGGCTAGCATAAACACTCTGCAGTTCCCTTTGAATCTTCCTGCAACCTCCGTGAGGGTCATGATCCATCATAGAAGAACTTTCAACTACTTCACAGGCAGGATGAGAGCGAGAGATCACTCCTTCCTCTTCCTAGTGGAAGAGGCTGCAGAGACAAAACCTATTAGGTTCTCCTTCATTGAAACAAGAACATATTCACAAATTAAAAAAATAAAATAAAAAATAGAAGGAATTGTTTGCTATCAGGCTAATTGTCACGTTTGACAAATTATGACAAATCTTGCATCAGAAGAATCAGCCATCCCTGTATCTATACAGATTGTTTTGCCTTATACTGAGGAAAAGGGAGGGATTTCTAACAGGTATGATACGATAAGCCTGCACAGCTCCTTGATAAGGAGCCACATAGTGCAGAGATCTGTGCAGTTGCTATATAGCACCCTCAGGTAGGTGTTTCCCACCCTACATCTCAGCATGTGTTAGGATGAGAGAAAGTCAGTCCTGAACAGGTAGAGAGGGCTGCAGAGTTTCTACTCAGTTATTTGTTTCAAAAGACCCCATCAGGCTTCCACTAAGAAATGCATGTTCCATCCTAGCTTCGGGGCAAGTGGGCATAAGGTGGGTATTGGTCCCTTCATCCCAACAGTCATTCACTGAAGGTAAGGAATCATATTGCTAAGGCAGTGCAGGCCAAGCATGCATCCACAGAGCTTGTGGAAACTTGTTTTGTACATCAACAGCAGATTCCAGCTAAAGGATTGCTCATGAAAATGAGCTAGAAGTAGCATCTCTGGTTCCATTCAGTGGAGTTGGATTACCAGTAAGTTAAATCAGTAAGTTACACAACATAAAAATACATGCTTTCTCCCATCGATCAGTGCCTTCAGCCTTTCTATGCACAGCGCCAAACCACATTATTTTCAGCGGTACAGAAATGCTCTATTCAAAGCGCACTAGATGGCAGTGTTCCTTCTGAATCATTACCGAGCCACTGCTCCACCATGATCACCACACTCAGAAAGCAAGGCCCTAACATGTGTAGGCATTGCCAGTTCCACGCTATTCAACCAAAATCTGGATTTCCACCTCTTGTGACATTCTGAGATAGAAAATCGCATCCCTTCTGCTGTCACTTCTTGGAAAGCCTTTCTCACCACCAGTCACCTACAATTGCTTCTTGCTGTCAAACCCTCAGAGTTAGCATCGAATCTAAAGGTTGTGTTTTGGCAGCGCAGAGCACATATATTGCTTGACCTTCTTCAGCGGCTACCTCAGTGCAAGCTTTGATCTGTTGCACTGATCTTTGGGTGTCTTTGGAACAGAAGGTGCTTCCTTGATGTATTAATATGAATTTGAAAATTGAAAGAAAAAATTGGCTTTCCAGTATGTAACTAAGGGTATTTTTACTCTGAGATGCTAGGGTGCTCAGAATCAGCCTCACCTAAGGCAAAACTGCATCAAACTGGAAGCTGGGAGACACGGAGAATAAAACCATTTCTATAGCATTATCTTGTGTTTAAACTTGCTCTGTCCACTCACAGAGGGTTCTTGACACGTTCATTAGCATTGCTCACATCTAGTGAGAAATTTAATTTTAGCCAGCTGTATCCACCATACAGCTCTGCCCCCTTTTGTCCTCAAAAGGAAGCTTCAAGCCATTCTGCAGCTGTGCTTTTAGGAAAGGAATCAGCTCCAGGGGGAACTGCACTCTTCAGCTGATCTTGAAGAAATGAGGGCTGAGAGCAGCTCAGAATAGGAAACAAGAAAATTAAAGCAGTGTTTTCTGCCGGGAAAGTTGTAGAAGGTAATAATTTAGGAGTGAAATTTGATATCAGTTTTAAAGAGATCCCAAGTGGCTGAATGACAGAAGTCCTGCCACCTTAGACCCTGCTGGAAAATGGATGGTATAGCCACTTCCCTGGCAATACATTCTTGAGAAGCCCCAACAACATGCTCACATGCATGGCAGAGCAGTGTCTGCTTCTCAGTGCAACACCTGTGCTCAGCCCCTTCTTGCCTTCATTAGGGGAAGGCATATGAAAAACTCAGCTCTCATACTGAACAGTTTACACAGAGCACAAGCACATCTAGAGACCTGAGCTGAATCCCAGCCCCAGTGTCCACCCTATAGGAAGAGAACAGCTGGTGCAGACTTCATCCCTGGCTCTGGGTTCAGATTTCAGCCTAGGCATTCCTGGCAAAGTGGAGGATATGAACTTTTCTTCCCACCCCAAGAATTCAGTCCTAGGATTTCTGTTTAAATGCTTTTGCACTGACCACTTTGGATCCAAACCTGCCAAAACTTGTTGGGTACCACACCCTGCTGCAGCCCTATGCAATACACCAGGTGACCTGCCCAGACCGTAACACTGCAGAGCTGGGAACCTACATCCTGATGCTGTGCCCGGCTTCCTGCCTATCACTGTCTTCTGCAGCCAGAGGTTACAGTCTAATTTTGGCCTCCAAACGTACCAGCTCCTGGGGGGTCGTTTTTGGTGGCAAACCTTGCTTATCTCCAAAACCAAGAGAGGGCAGCATCCTCCCTCAGCTGAGAAGGTGGAGGAGGAGGGAGCTGCCTGGCCACATGTCTCTTTCTAGGAAAAAGCAAGCTTTATCAGATGGCATTTTAGAACAAACATTCGTTTCAGGACTTTGTGCATCTGTTTATAGAGACACCAACCAATTTTTACCTTGGAGTTGCTAGGGACAGTTTATCACACACCTATAAATAAAACCCAAGCCCACTCTCAATGTGCCACCTGCAGCTGCCTATGCCCTTTGTCCCAATGAGAAGGTACAGCAGTCTTCTGGCAAGGAAAATCCCTGCCCAGGTGAGACACAGAAGCAAAGATGACTGCATTTCTTTTGGGCCAGGAGTAATATAGCTTTACACTATGAGGTGGTGGTGGAGGGGAAGGCATTACAAAAGTAGTTAGCTATGTGCTCTACATTTGTTACTGTCTTACACTCATACATAAATAATGCTTATATTGAGACATCAGTGAGCAGCCAGTGACTGGAAATAGAGGACTCCAGCATTTAGCAGTGGCTTGCATGCCAAATGGGGGCCTCTGGTTTCCAGAGCTACATCTCCTTCAAACAGCCCTCTACAAGAACCACTGAGGCGCATGCCCATGGAGACCCACGCTGTACTACTGGCAGCCTTCAGGCACTGAGCTTCTGATGAGCTTAGTGGAAGCATGAAAGTGGAAGTGGAAAATCCTGCTGTTTGGCCTTTGTTGCTGCAAGGAAGAAAATATTCAAAAGCTTTTCTCTGCTCAGGTCCCATCTGCAACAAGGAAGAATGCAAGAGGAAATACAAAGAGCTATTGCTGCACCACTCCTGTAAGCAAAGAGAATGAGTGATCACAGAAGGTTTCCCCATCCAGGGAGCTAGCACTCACTCGTAGGCTTGAAGGGAAAAAAGAACAAGCCCATGCTAGTAGAGATGTGCCACCAGCATTTTGCTTCAGAGCTGTACTTCAGAACTGCTGTGGTATGCTTATTATTGTCCTAATTAATGAGCTTGAAAGACTAGGAGTCACAAGGTTCATATGTAAAACAGATGGTAGACAGGACATCAATAACGCTTTTAGATCATGCTGGAAAAAAAGCAGAAGCTTTTGCTTGAAATAATTTTAGAACAATGTTTGATTTACAGTCCTAATACAGCACACTGCTTACACTGTTGCAAACATTTAAGAATGAGTTTCTCACTGAGGTTGAATTTAACTACAGCAGTAGATGAGGGTGGCGTGCTGAGAACCTTAAAGCACTGAGGTACTACTGCCAGCCCCTCTACCAACCTGACAACAAGCCATTTCATCCTGCCCTTCTGCCAGCCTTGGTCAAAAAGGGGAATGCCTTCTCTTCGTAGTGCCTTGAGACACTTTCAAGCTGCATATGCTTAATTTTGCTCTATCTGCTAGGATGACGAAAGATTGCTAGAAGTACATATCCTTCAAATTTTGAGCACTGCAATATTGAAGTTTGCAAGTGCTTTTACCTGCTCCACTAGAAGAATTTCAAAGAAAAGCAAAGCTCGAACACTGCACAGTTCACTAAGTCATTCTCTGACTCAGTTCGGTCCTTCCCTAAGCCACAGGGAAGAACATCATCATCCCTGATGATATACAGTGAAAGTCAACTAAATTTGTATTAATCAGATGAAAGCTGAACAATTCCTCCGTCTAAATATACTTGAGGACAATGTCTAGTTGATAAATGGAAAATGAACACAACTCCTACCTTCATACCCATGGGAGTCAAACCTTGACAGCTGGATGAATCCAAAGAGCAGTGAAAATACATTATGGAAAGGCACAAGTACTAGCCACTAGACTGTGTGCCAGAAGGCCAAACACCAGTTTGTACTCTGGCTTCTCATCCAGCCTAGAATGGAGGGAGACCTCATGGCGGCCTACAGTTTCAGAAGGGGAGCGGAGCAGCAGCGCTGAGCTCTGCTCTCTGGCAACAGTGACAGGGCCTGAGGGGATGGCATGGAGCTGTGTCAGGGGAAAGGCAGCTTGGGAAAATGTTCTTCACCAGAGAGTGGAGGGCATGGAACAGGCTGCCCAGGGCAGTGGGCACAGCCCCAAGCTGCCAGAGTTCAAGAAACAACTGAACAATGCTCTCAGGGTTTGAATTTTGGGTGGTGCTGTGTGGAAGCAGGAGCTGGACTCCACGATCTTTGTGAGACCCTTCCAGCTCAGGATATTCTGTGATTCTATGTTGGCTCATACAATCTAATCTCCCCTACAGCCAGACACTCCTGCCAGAACACAAGCAGTACAATGGGAGCATGTGCTACGCTTCCACTTTCATTTGGTATAACAATCTTGGCTGTCAGCTTCACTATCACCATGACACTGGTTGCTGGGTTTAAGGATGAAGAAAAAAAAGGTCAACTATCTAGGACAGAGGTCTTTACAGTCACTGTACAACAAACCTGTCACTGAGCTGGAAGCCAAGAAGTGAGAGTTCAGCAAAAGCTTGGCTTGATCTGTTGACCAGACCTATTGATGAAGCAGCCAGAAACATTCAGAGCTTGGTCCCATGTGAAGCTGGATCTGAGCAGAATAGTAGAGTGCTTTTCAAGCAATCTGTGCCTGCCAGGGCTGCAGAGGATACTGGATGTGCCCTGTATTCCTGGCAGGGAGGGAGAAGACCCCATATGCAGCTATTTGTCTTTACCTAAAGCCCTAATTCTGACTGGATTTAGCAGAAAGATGGAAGAGACATGCCACACCCAATAATTAACTTTTGTACTGATTGTGGCAATGGTCGGTGCAGAGGTTATCTGATATGCTTGTCTCCAGTGAAGCACTGACAGTAGTGTGAGGATTTGCAGCTCTCAGACTTATTTCAGTGGGAAGTAAAGATGCAAAGTATGCTGAAAGCAAATGGGATTGGTGGTTTTCCTGTATTTCTTAAAAGTACTAAGGGGACTTGGTTCATTCAAGCCAAAGGAAAGCACATTAATATCCAATAAGCTTTTTGCAGAACTCGGAAGAGCTGTAAAACACTTGCAGTGTAGAGAGTCAGGACTAGGCAGATCCAGTTATAGGCCAGGAATTAGAAGTCTAGAGGCCTAAAAATGCAGCTCAGTGCTCCTACTCTCTCATCATTGCTCCCCAGTGTCTTTGCTTCCCTCCAGAGCTCAAATGTGCCTTTAACCCCATTCCTCAAAACCAAGATATTCATAGTGCAGCTTTTACAAAGTAACAGGCAAAAATAAACTCTCTCCAAAGACAAATGCATCCCACTGCCTTTTCCAAAGAAGGGATGAAGAATTAGAATAACAGCTGCATCTCTACATGAGTGACACCTGAGCTTGAACATTACAGATTTCCAAGATTAATTTCAGTCTGTGTGCTTGATTGGAGCACCTTTATTTTGCTCCTGCCTCAGCTTGACATAAAGTGATATGTTTTCTGCATAAATACCCTTCAAGCCTGAATCCTCCTGTGTCATGGACAATTATAGTGACCATACTGGTAATCCTTTATGGAAAATCTTCTTTGGTTATATTGAAGGAGAAGAACAATTGCTTGCATTCTTTGTACAGATAGCAACACACAGCTGGGTGCTGCAGGGCATTAACGGCAATGCATGTGTAGAATAGGTCAACTACAGGGATCCAGATGTGGGTACTATTTACATGTCTTTTAGAGTCTGCGTCTCTCTCCCACTCCAAGGCATTTTTGTTTTCTGACTGACACAAACCATCCAGTCCTTAAGCCAACACACACTGCGGGAACTGTATATTCTGTGTAGAGGTGGGAACAAGCTGCCCACAGAGGGCATCCAGCACAGACTATTACTGCTGCTGTCCAGTTAAAGGCAAACCCCACCCTGCAGGCAGTAAGTCCCAGAAAAGCAGATAGATTTGACTGCAGTGAGCCTGCAGGCATGGGAGAGGGCTTGCTCACCCCAACACTTCCCTACTGCTAGGGTCTGGGCAGTTGCCTACTGCTGCACATTCAATGGGCTGGTTTCTGTAGATCTCATTCTGAGCCTTTTACCATTCCTCTGGTACGCACAAGGAGCCTAAGCCTAGCCTTGTGCCTGGGCTGACCCCTAAGGGCCCTGGCAGTTGAGCACTGCAGCACCCAGATCCCCACTGCATCTTGCTCTGCACAGCAAGGAGCCACAGTCTGGTGATTAAGCACAGGCTTGGGCACTGGTTTCCACTGCCAATTCCAATATTGACATCTTGTGTTATTAACTGATACTCACAGACAAAAAGGACATCGATGGTTTACCACTTAAGCGCATTTAACTCTTAAAAGAGAAGGCTATTTTCTCAGTGAGCGCTCCTGGCATTTAACATTATCAGCGCTCTGCAGTCTCCTATTTAGTAGCATTTCTTTACACACTGCTTTCTCTTTGCCTCATCTTTCACTGTAATTACACA
The DNA here is from genome assembly GCF_019232065.1 of Centrocercus urophasianus. NCBI lineage: Eukaryota > Metazoa > Chordata > Aves > Galliformes > Phasianidae > Centrocercus > Centrocercus urophasianus. The sequence goes on along the minus strand of NW_024884364.1, from coordinate 6,744,048 downwards.
AGCTTGCATTAAAAATAGGGTATCTGTTTTTATGGAGGTTCAACAATTGCAAGCAGGAATACTCCTGCTATTCTTCAGTAGATGTTTTTAGTGAATAATTATTGTTTATACAGTGCCATTCCTCCCAATCCCCACCCCTAAATTTTCTGTGGGCTTCTATAGGAAGCCATGTTGCTCACCTTACAGCACAGATTACTTCTGAAGCAGAATATACTTAATTAACAGAGCCTGAGACTATAAATCTTCAGGCAGAAGCTGAGAAATAACTTGATATCTAGTTGAAGTGGAACAGAAATTGTGGCTAGACATCAGATTTCATAGTGCCAGTGCTTCATGTGAGTGCTACAGGAATCACGATGACTATAAATGGTCAGAAACTCCATTTTAGATTTCATGCAAGAGATGGCACTGTTAGCACCAGCAATTAATTTAGAACCAGGAGGGGGTGTATGTAGGAGGGCACAAATGTATTTTTAAAGGTAGATTATAAGCATTAATATTAGAAGAGGTATTTTTGTTTCCATTTTGATTAACAGAAATTTATTAATTTAACTGAAGAAAAACTCATACACTTCATTATGAGCAGTTTGATATTTCACTATGACACAGGAAACAGAAAATAGAGTCAGCCAGGAAAAGAAATTCAGAAATCTAATGCCAAGTAAATCAAATATGTTTCCTGTTTAACCCAAAATTGATTTTTCTCTCCCCTCCTCCTAATCAGAAACCCTGAGCATACATACACCTATACCTGCACCAGCATCAGAAGCAGGAAAAGGTGAAGAGTTTAAATCTGCTAGACAGGTATTGCATTAATTTTTCCTTGCTGATATCACAGGTAGTAGTCAAACATTTTCAGCTGCAAAAAATTTTAGAATCACAGAAGAGCTTGAGTTAGAAGGGATCTTACAGCTCTCTCCCCTTGTTCCAACCCCTTGCTGTGGGCAGAGTTGCCTCCCACCAGCTCAGGCTGCTCAGGGTCCCATCCAACCTGGTCTTGAGTTCCTCCAGAGGTGTGTCATCCATAGCCTCTCTGAGCAGCCTGTTAAATCCTAAAGTAGAGGATTTAACTCTACTATTAACTCTGAAGGAGAGTTAATAAACTCACCAGAACAAGCAATATTGACAAAGTAAACTTCCATACTTTAACTCACTACTCAATTCCCACAGGTATTTTTTTCCAACCTCACATTTACTCTAGCTGTACAACCATCAGTGCTCCCACCAGCACCAAGCCGTTACTGCCCAGTCATAAACCCACAAGCAGGGAGCTTCTCAGTGCTTCTTTTAAACTTTGGCTCTGGACTGGGATTACAAATGAGTCAATACTCAGCTGCTGTATCCTGACCTTGCAGGTGTATCCAAATCCCACAGAGCTAACACAAGATGGCTGAATGAGGCAATGCCACTGCTCTTAGAAGGCAAATGTACCCAATTATTTAAGATATTTATGACAGTGTGAAGCATCTGGCTTAAATTTGCAGCTAGAGGAGTGAGCAGAGGCTACTCTGGGATTTGCTTTTCATTATTTAATAAAAGTCTTCTGTTCCCACCTTGGTTTTGGTGCTGAAGCCCTCCCTCCACTTCACCCTGACAGCATGTTTCTAGCCATGCCTTGTGCCAGCATGAGCATCCATGCAGATGTACATCCAGCTTTTATATTTGCTTGGGCTGACTTCCAGTGCTGTGATCCAGCTTACCTTGTGCCCCATGAACACTTGTGACAACAAGGGGAGAAATGGAGGTAGAAGGGGGTAAGGGTGCCCCTTTTCTCAGCAGCCTGTTTTTAGAGCAACTAAAGCCATTTACAGTTTTTTTGCATTGCCTTTTCTGAAAGGCTTCTGATGCAGGGGCAGAATGCACCTTTTTGCAGAGGCTCTAAATACTTTCAGCATCTAGCTCAGTTTTGTAAAACAAATTGGTCTTGAAATCTCAGTGTAAACGTGTCCTGAGCAACGAATGTACTTACTGTGCAAAGAAGAGAATAATTTGTAAGTGAGAGAAATACAAGCTGATCTCGCTGACCAATTAAGTTACTGAAAAGTGGCCATCTGGGCTAGGAAGCCAGAAAACCATGATAAGAAATGTAGTATGTGATGTCCATCTAAATCATTTATTTTTTATCAAGGAAAAAGAGTTTGAGGTTTCCTACCATCAGTGCACCAGCAGTTATATTCAGCTGTTGAAATCCAAATCCACTCAGCTTTGACTTAAAGCAGCGCTTCATGGGATGCTGGGCAATTTCCTGGAGTAAGAGGTCCTGTAACTATAGTATTAAGGGATGACACCAAATATACAGTGAGGTAATTTTCTCCTGCCTTTCAGAAAAATACCCTACAACTGACATAAAAATACACCCCCCAGTAGGTTGGTGCTGTGCTGCTTTCCTTTTTTAGCAAGAGAACAAAAGGAGAAGGAAAACATGGAGTGCACACATTTTTTCCCCAGTGTCACGTGCACACTTTGAGGGACAATGACCAGGACCATCACACTACATGCACGCCTGGACATCCTGGTTCCCTGTCATTCAGCTGAATTTCTTAAGAAGATGGGAACACACACACTTCACAATTTAGAAAAAGTAACATCAGAAGTTACAGGAAATGCAGACCCCCTCTTTTTTCTTCTTTCTTCAGTTCAAGGCAATTTTTGTTTGCTCATCTCTGGGAACGGCCAACTCACGTCCCTGCTCAAGACAAATGGATGGAAACAAAGGTGAGATGTGCACAAGCATTTGGGTAGATTTTTTTCCTGTCTCTTGCCACAGACTCTGATGTGGAAATAATAAAGATGAAAAGGTCTCAAAGATAATTATTGGCAATAACATGGCAAAATGATTAGCATCACAGTGCTGTTTGTGGTAGTTTTTATGTATAGAGAGTACCCTTTTCTGAGAAGGTTGATGCTGATGGTGTGCTGGCCGCCCTGCTAGCCTGAGGGCTTATATTTCTCCAGAAATACCATTTCGGAGGGATAAGGCAAGCTTGCCCCACAAAATACTGCATAGCTGTGCTGGATGAATTCACATTTCTGAGTGCAAGGTAATTGGGAATCTGTTCAGGTACTGAAGGGCAGAGCTCTGTGCTCAGCTTCTGGATAGAGGGAAGCTAAACTGCTGATTTGGCTGAAAAGTGTTGTGGGAAGACTGTGCTGCATCCCTAATACAGAAGCACTATTAAATAAGCTAATCAAAACACATAACATACAAACCTGTTTGCTCAGTGAGTTAATGAAGCTAAGGTATGACTGTTTCAGCACCTAGGAACATTAAGGGTCAGGTGTGTCTGGCTGCTTTTAAAAAGGCAATCTGAATTAGGTGCTCATTTGCTGTTGGGCACGTGAGGATGGCGTTACTCTAGATAAAGCCTCAAACGCTGGCATCTTTAGAAGAAGCTTTAGATTACACCTCTGAGGGGATCAGCGTTCATCTCAAGCAGAGGCTGAGCAAAGAAGCTGTCAGCTTGTTGATGGATTCTCCTGTCCTCATTTTGATAGAGTACTCCAGTGTTGTTCACTGCACTGAAAGGATCTGTAGGAATGCCCTAGCATATTGTTGTATCGCCTCTATTCGAAGTTTTTGGAGTTATGAAGACATCAAGATCCAGGAAGAAGTACTTGTGATGGTTCTCCAGATAAGCTGAGGGTAACTTCTGCACTGATAAGCTGGATTTCCAGCATTTTCCATTGATATACGAACTCTTACTTCTCTAAAGAACAGGACTAGGGTCTTTCCACTTCCATGTGCTGAAGTCAGCTGTGGAAAACACTGCACTTTCCATGTCAAAGAAACATTGTTTGCAAGGTAGTTTGCTTCTTGCTTCTTGAGCAGAGAAATTCACTAGAGGATTGGAGAATTGGAAACAACAGGGACTTGATACTGTGACTTGTTTAAAAAAAAAAAAAAAAAAAGTAAAAATAAAAGATTGGCTGGAGAACATGTTTATGCCTGGAAAGCTCCATCCTTTTCTGCTTCTGCAGCAAAGGACCCAGATGGAACCAAGACAACAATATTCTTCCATTGCTTCTGGTACATGTCATTAATTTAACACACGAGATGCTATTGATAGGCACCAGTTTCTCAGTCTTCCAGTGTCATTAGCAATGTGGAATCTGCTGTGGAGTCTGCTCCTATGCCTTGTTTGCAGATTTTGTGCATGAAAAGAGAATCCAGCTGCCACAGTTGGAGGCACATGTAAATTGTGTGGATTTCAGCTTCACCGCAAATGCAGAATTAGTGTTCCCATGTGCCTAAGCTTTCACAGTAACCTATGCTATCACAGAATCAAAGAATATCCTCAGCTGGAAGGGACCCACATGGATCATCGAGTCCGACTCCTGGCCCCACACAGCACCACCCAAAATCCAAGTCCTGTGCCTGAGAGTGGTATCCAAACACTCCTTGAACTCTCACAGCTCAGGGCCGTGACCCTCTGGTGCAGACCCTGTCCCTCACTCCCAGCTGCCCTCCCCTGACAGCTCCACGCCGTTCCCTCGGGCCCTGTCGCTGTCACACAGAGCAGAGCTCAGCGCTGCCCCTCCGCTCCCTGTGAGGAGCTGCAGCCGCCATCAGGCCTCCCCTCAGCTCTTCTGCTCTGGGCTGAGCACACCATGGGACCTCAGCCGCTCCTCATACACCTCGTCCTCCAGAACCTTTGCATTCTTTTTAGCCCTCCTTTGGACACTCTCATAGTTTTATGTCTTTCTTATATTGCATTGCTCAAAAATGCACAAGTACTTGAGGTGAGGCCGCACCAGAGCAGAGCAAACATTATGAAACAACACCGTATTAGCTGCACAAATCATGGATTTTGTACAGCAGAGAAACTTGTTACTCCATGTTGGCTATTTTGCTGCTGCCTTTGAGGAGCTAAGTCATCACTGTATTCTAAATACAGAAGTCAGTCTCTGTTAAGGGCAGTAAAAGAAAAAATCCAGGACCCTTTCCTTGTGGGAATGATTTGGGCCCATGGCTGAAAAATGAAAAGGTCAGAACACTCGTTCTCTGTTTTTTGATGTAGAAGCGGATGACAGACCTGGCAAGAAATATATATTTCTTTCCACTGATGGATAAAGGACCTCCCCTGCTTTCCCCTGCTAAACCTGGAGCACCTCGAGCTGCCCCTGACATGCTGACTGCCACACGCCCTGCCTTGCAGACAGCCTCTGCCCATATCAAGCAGTGTGCCGACACCAATGCAGGCACAGCAGCAGCCTTCCTGTGTCTGTTTGCCAGACCCCGCTGCGCACTGCCTCCCATCCACTCCCAGAGCCATTCAAATGGATTGCTGTCACTCAGTGTGGATGCCCACTCTGCTAACGTTTGTTTCATGCATGCTAATGAGAGGACCAGTAAGAACAGATTTACGGCTGGCTCAGCCCAGCGGTAACACGCATGAAAACGCTGACACAAATGCTGAATAAAAGGGATTTGGAAATCAACATCCCCTACTGTTACCAGCTACAGTGTAATCCTTTTCCAGGCCTGTTGGGAAATGTCCTCAGAGAAGCTCTGACATTAGTGCAGCTGCTTCTCTTTAGCATTTCAAGCTTGCTTTTGGATTTTTGAAGGAGGCAAAAGGAAATAGCAGGGAGCAAGCATGTGAGAGAGATTATCCTCATTCCTTAAACTTAGTTTTGGAGATAATATTGTTTATACTTCTGAGAATTAAATGGGAACCCGAGGAGGATAAAGGTGTCTGGATTGAAGTACCTTACTTCTAGGCATTGCTTTTTCCTCACTGAGCACTAAATACCTCCCCAATGAACCTTTTGTCTCACATACACTCTTGCAGCCACGACTCTGTGTTCTTTCAGCAAAGGAAAAGACAGTGTGCACAAATGCAGCCAGGAGGATGTTAGGATACATGACCGTGGCTTCTAGTTCCCACCATACCTGTGCTGATTCCCCTGAGGCGTTTACCTGCTGCACCTAGCACAAGATATGGTTCCATCTTCCCCTTTGAACAAAGAACTTATACTTGGAAATGTCAGCGCTGGCCCTCAGCCAAAGAAGTGAGTGAAATATGAAGAAGACTGGAAGAGTCTGCAAAAGCCCAAGTCCAGGGCAGCCCTTTGTCCTGGACAGTTCAACTTGTGCCTCGACCAGCGTGAATCACAGAATCATACAGAATCATACAGAATCATAGGATGGCCTGGGCTGAAAAGGACCACAATGATCATCTGGTTTCAACCCCCCTGCTATGTGCAGGGTCGCCAACCACCAGACCAGGTTCCCCAGAGCCACATCCAGCCTGGCCTTGAATGCCTCCAGGGATGGGGCATCCACAACTTCCTTGGTCAACTTGTTCCAGTGCGTCACCACCCTCTGTGTGAGAAACTTCTTTTTAATATGTAACCTAAACCTTTCCTGAAACATGGAGGCTGGGATATTCAATATCTTTGGATGAATGCCATCCTAGTAACCCATCCCTACTGTGAAGTTTTTTGGGGGTCCTTCAAAATGTAATCCTTTTGCGTTTGTCTTTGCTAAAAATACAACTTGGAGTGGTCTATAAATGGGCAAATCTTACCTGACTTCAGCTACCTAAAGAGCCATCTAGACTTTTCCTGAGAATTAACAGAAAGAGATGGAAGATCCCATCCTGACTAATTATCTCAATTTCCCCTAGGAAAGGATGAATTACTCTCAAGAGATTCTTTCTTTATCTCTGTGTCTTTGGCAGATACACCTAGGGGACAGTTTAGATCTGTCTTGCTTCCAGGCTGCAAACCCTCCAGGCAGGAGAGGATTGAATGCTGTGAGAAGCACCATACCCTCTGTTACAGGGACAGCCAACAGGAGCCCTGATGCTCAAAAGAGCAGGGCGCTTTTATTCCTTCACCTTGTTGAATCTCACTGTCTGCATGCAGTAAGTATGTTTTGGACACTGAAAAGAAAGTGTTAGGTAATAACTCTTAGCAGATTACTCAAAATTTATAAGTGGTTATAAATAATGAATGACTGCACTTCAGCTTTTAAAGCTAGCTATGTACTCTGAAATTTAAAGGTTCCATTCAGCAAGTGTTTATTTAGTTTCAGAGAACTGACTTTTTTTTTTCTTTCACTTAACAGATAACCTATTAAAAATTGAATGAATATTTTAGGAGCTGTAACAGCCCTACAGTAAATAGCAACCTTACTCTGTAATGTTGCACCCAATTTTTGTTGTAGTTGTCTATCACTGTGTGACATTGCTGATCGATCCTGCCTCGCCGACATGAGAATAAGGAGGCATTTGTGTCCATAGAGATGGACATCCAATCACGCATGATTCAGATGACCTTGGAAAGTGTCACCTTAAAAAACAAATAAATTACTCATTGCCTGTCACGCAGGATCTAGAGCCCCTTTGGAGATGCTGACTGCTGGCATTTCAATGAGAATTGAGGGCACTCAGAATTAGTTAATACTTTATAGAATTTACCTTGTGGGTCTTGATAGAAAGCCTATTAAAGCCAATGGAAGGACTAAGCATCTTCAGTGGACTCTTGATCAGTTTGCTAGAAAGGAATCCATGCATACCTGGCAAAGAAACCATGACAAAGAAATATCTTCAGGTTATTCCTAATTCTGACAGCCGTGTGTGTGATGATTTCTCTACATAAGTTGAAAACAAGGTCTGTAAAGGAACTACCCATCCTAACCATGTCCCTTGATTGAGAGGCCTTTTTCTGCATATCTGTAGGTATCACACTTCACGTCAGAATTAGCCTACACCTAGTGCTTCTGTGCCAGTCACCGCGCATGGAGATTTGATAGGATTTAGTGCTGACTTGTGGTGCAAACTGAACTCATGTTGTCTCTTCCTGGGATCAAGAAGAATTAATTAAGTACTATCCAGGTTGTGCTTGCTGTGCTGCAGCCGGAAACCACCACCCACACAGACTGGGGAAGAATGAGGCTGTGTTTATATATATAGTTAGCATGTTTTGAAATAAATATTGATTCACTCCACTAAGTTGATAATTAGGGATTGGTTTATTTTCTGGTGCAACCTTTTTTTTTTTTTTTTTTTTTTTCCTGTGGATTTTTTTCTTTTAAAGGAACTTTCAGAGCTTTCTAATTTTCAGAAGAATTACTTAAGTAAAAACGAATTAATGAAGGTATCCCTAACTAGCTCTAATTTTCATTTTCCATCTGGCTTGCTTTGCACAATAAAGGAAATGTGGAAGTTGCAAAGAAATTTGCCAAACCTGTAAATAAAGCTATTATATAATTGTCTCCTGTCTGTCTCCATCTGTGTCCTTAAAGGGAGAGATCCACATGAGTTACATAACCCACTCCTGTTTCTCTTCTGCCTGGAATATCAGGACTGATCCCGCTCCCTGTGTTTGGAACCAGCTTCCTTCTCACTTGTCCACCGTGTTCTGTGGCTAGAAAGGGACCTCTTGTGCCCATAGAGTGATGCTTGATCACCTCTGGATCAGGCTCTGAGCACCAGGATCTGAGCTCTCTGTTCAGTCCTTGCTATGTTTTTGGCCTGAACCCATAAAGACCATCGTAAGTAAATACCTAGCACTGCTGAGAGTGTTAGCAGGTTAACACAGCACTGAAAAGGTCATTGTCACCAAATACATTCTTCACTTTGACCTGTGCCTTTTGGCTGATCATTTTAGCTCATGCTAAAATGCACAGGAGCAATGGGTTGGTTGGACACAGCTCCTGTGATAATAGCCTCATGGTAATGCCCAGTTCTTATGGACAGTATCCTTAGAGTAAAGATAAGAATGATCCTGGGTGCTGAGAGCCTGGGACAGCACACATCGACTTTATTCAGGACAGTTATCACGTGCCACAATTTTCTTCCTGTTCCTCCAGTTTTCTTAATGTCAATTTTTTTGACATTAAGCTGCTTCTCTTCATTCTGTTAAGGAAGAAAGGAGCAGAGAGAGAAGACTCCCTGGCCTGGAGGGTTTTACACTAACAGCTTATAGAGTGTCTTAACTCCGTACATGGGCGTTTGTGAGCACTAGAAGGGCTCTGCAGCATCCCCAAGGTCCCTGCTAGGGAGCTATGCAGAGTGTATGAAGCTGCTGCTTCTGCTGCTCCACTTTGTCCTGGCTCAGGAGAGGTCTGCAATGCATCCTCTAGGCTCTGCTTGTCTTTCCTTTATTGCTCCAAAGAGAAGTCAACAGACTAAAGAGAATACATCTGCAGGATATTACAAGCCACTCACACAGGCTCCAATAGAGGCGTAGTATTGTAGTGAAATGATTTTTTATGGTCTCAAGGGTATTAAAAAAAAATCTACCAGTGAGAGTATTTTGACAAATACCTCATTAAAAATCCCAGAATCTCACACTGCACCAGTTTATGTAAATCCCAAGGACAAAGGAATATTTAACTTTTCACGTACCATAAATAAACCTGTTAAACTAATACATCTCCAAGGAATAATAAAATAGGCAAATACAGTAAATACGTTAGTTCTGCTCCACTTTTATGTGAGAGGTGCTTTCCTTTGTCTGCTAGACAGGCATTTTTTTCTGGAGGGAAAAAAAGGGATATTGTTATTGATGAAAGGTGGCAGCCTGTTTGAATCTCAGGAAGCAGAGTAATGGCTTGCAATTGAAGGAGTGGCCAGCGCACAGAGAATACACAGGAGATAATGGAAAAATCAAAGGGAAAGGAGGGAAGCCTAGTGGCTGAAAAGGAGCACGATGTAGATGCCGAGCACAGCTCCTGGAACGAGATTTGTGGTTGTTTAGAGGAATCTACAAAGACAGCAGCACGTGCTGCCTCTGTACTCAGTTGAAAGGGGAGAGGACTTCAACCTTACAGATTTTAAATGGTCTCTCCTCCATTTCTGATTATAGCCTCCTCCAATATAAAAGGAGGTTTTGAGACTTGAGAGGATGTAGGAACAGTGAGCTTTTTGATCCTGGCCTGCTGTGTGTAAATAAGAAAGGAAGGGACTTGGGTGGCCTTCCCAGCTGACAGCAGATAGCAAGAGCTGTGATGCACTGCAGAGTCTGCCCATTTCAACCCCATTTGGGTCAGAATGTTTCCAGTTTCAGCTGTGTTGGGTCAGGCCTGATCTCTGGCACCAAGCCAGGGTTTCTATAGAGATCAAGGATATGAGAAGCTGTAAGACAGAAGACCTTCCCCTTTGGTAGCACTTAGCTTCACAAATGAATTTCTCTATTCTGAGCACTGTGAGTAAATACAAATCAGTTAGGAGTTATGCTGAGGACTTTGGAAAAGATTGACAAGTGCTAGTTTCTGTGTTGAATGGCAGGCACAGTAAAGAAACTGAGTGTGAAATTGTGTGAGCGTGGATGCAAACCAAAGCTTTTCCATCTTGTTCTGAAGGACAAGCTCAGGACACCTACAGAAACCTGCTCTTTCCCCTGCCAGCATAAATCCATGAGTCCCTAAAACGTCACTGCAATGTACAGCACGATTCTCCATGGTTTGCCATCACTGTGTCTCCGTGAGGACACAAATAAGCTGTCCTTGAATGTGAGGAGAGTGCTTTTGTTCCCAGAAACACACCAGAGGAAGGACCAGCATGCCTTAAAGATCCAGTTCAGAAAATTTTATAAAACATCTGCTCTGCTCACAACTATAATATAAATGCTTACAACAAACCTATGGCCTAACATAGGACCAAAAAAGCTCACTAAAATGTTCCATGGAAGATGACAGGAGGGACATTAATATGCTATATTGCTGATACAGTGGGGTATTCGTTTTAAAAAAGAACCACTCAGAAAACAAAGAGACAAACAAAAACACTCAAAGAAAACTTAAGGAAAAGAAACAAAGGCACCACACCAAGCGGTTTTCAGCAGTCTGAATAGTGGAAAAATTCCGTGAGAAAAATCGCAGTGCCAATAGGAAGGCCAGCATGCTCAACTCACTGTGACCCGTTTAATGTTTTTCCCATCCTGAAGACAAGTTATGTTTCAAAGTAAGGGGAAAATTCCTATACTTGGCCCAGACAAGCAAGCAGAGGAATACAGACACATGAAATTAATGCAAAGCAAAGGTGAAGCAAAAGCCATTAAGCTGTTCTTCCTTCATCCTCTCGGAAGTACCAAGTGGCACCCAAGTGGTTTATCACAGACTGGCCTTCCTAGCTTCAAGGATTCTTGTATTGAGTTGAAGATTTCTTTCCATACACTTCCAGGTCCTGGTTTCTTCCATGAAGCTGTAACTAAAGTTACTACGAATAGAAGTGTGTGCTTTTCTATTATGTGGATGTTTATCCTCTTCCTTTCCAGCAAAGTGAAGCTTTTCTTTTTCTTTTTAAGCAGTACCGGGTTAGAGCAATGTTTTTACTGCCCCAATATGCAGTCTTTGCTGTTGGCCAAAAGTAGATACCTAGGAAAGCATGTTAGAATAAAGCATGTGTAGGAAGTACTTCCTCTGTGTATACGTGCAGCACTGTTTCCAACTCAAGGACATCCTGAACCAGGATTCATTTTGGTACCGTGGAATTTCTTTACCCAACAACCCTCTGAATCTAAGTTCACAGCAATGCCTTGTGACAGTGACCTCTGCTGTTCAACTGAGTGTTGTAAGAAAAAATATCTCCTTTGTCTGCTTTGAACCAGCTGCTTACTAGCTTTATTTGGTGCTCAAGGTTCTTTCTGAAGGTATGTGTGCGCCCAACATCTTCACGGCACTTACGATTCTATGATCTCTAGGCTGAAGATTCCTCAGTCACTTAGACATACTTGGTATCTGAATTTTTCTGTATATCCATGATGTCTTGAACCTCTCCCAGCTGTGCTGTATGCCCTCCTGAGATGGGAAACAGAAATGATGGGCTTCTACAGTAGCCTGAGAATTTCTACATTTTTTGCTTTATTGTCTCCCGGCAAGTCCTAACATTTTCAGCCATTTCAGGCTGCCAGTCTCTGGAGTAAAACTTCCAGAAGAAATGCATACTAATGAATCAGTTTGGAAAGGTAAGGGCCATGTGTACACATTTGATGCAGTGTGTTCTCTTACTATTGTCTCATGAATCCTACTGGAAGAATCATGTGAGTGCAGCTGCTAGCTGACAGGACCAGCTGACAGGAGTAGCAGCCTGCAAATGGAGATAAATGGTGAGATAGAAAGGTTAGCAGGTACTAAAGGCAATACCAAAAACCTGTGGATTTTCTAGGGGAAATTTCAGGCATGGACTGCCAGAAAATTCTGCATCTTCAGAAAACACAAATACTCGATTAGCCTACTCTATAACATCAAAGTGAGGTAGTTACTCAGCAGAAAGCACTTAACTTTCCAAATAAACACTTGTTTTTCAAATACAATCAGAACCCTTATTTTTCATCCAACTGGAAATACATTATTCATCCCTGACAAACCTAAGAATACTCGATATTTCTCTCTGTGCTTCCTGAACAGTTCTTTCATTCCTGCTCAGGTCATCAAAGTGGGAGTGAGTGCAGCCCTGCTGCCTGCTGGAGCCCCAAGGATGCTAGCTGGAGATGTTGATCCAAAGGAGACATGATACAGAATGAGGAAGCACCTGTCAAAGGCCAGGCTCCATATTCAGTGAGCTGGAGCTTTAGGTTTCTTGGAAATATTGATCAGTGTAAGTGCACATCACTGAAGAATTTTGTGTTGGCATTTAAATGTTAATTAATTGCATTTTATTAGAAGTTTAGAGGATCTGTGAGTATGGGCATGGCAGGTAGCTAGTAAGGCTTGGCAGCATCAGATGAGGCAGTGGAGGGACTGTCTCGCTACTGGACAGTGCAGCTTCAGTGCCACAAAAAAGGAGGATGGCACCTCCTAGAGCTCAGTATAACAGGAATAAGAGGGTGGGAGATAGGGGAGATACACAGGTAGTGCACATTCATGGACTGCACCACACAGCAATCTGAACAGGAATCCATGCTTGCATTGTTAATCTCTGTGGTTGGAAGCCAGGACTACAAAGGGTTATTTTCCTGGCTGTCATACTCTGTCTCTGCAATCACAAGCAAATAAGTCAATGAAAGTTGGTGTGTGACTGCTTCTGCATCATGTTTTGAGGCAGTCAGGCACATGGGGCTATAAAGCTTCTGCTAACTGTGATCAGTACCCAAGTGGAGGGATCAGGCAGGCTTCGTGGTCCTCAGTTCCCCTGCTGATCACTGTCAGAGTGAAAGATGAAGCAGAAACTGATGAATCAAAGGAAAAAATAGGGGAAAGAAGGCTGTGGTAGGTAGGCGATATCTTGGACAAATTAATAGGAGGAAGAAGATAAGACATTCAGGAGAGGTAGGCAAGAAAGTAGAGCATAAATCCAGAGGCTCAGTGAGGGCGTAGTGAACTGCAGAAGAGCTCTGGAGTTTATATAAAACAGGCCTATTGTGAATTCCAGTGACACCTGAAACAGCAAGTAGATGAACCAGATAAAGATTTCTAGAAAGTAGCATATGTATCCCTTGTATATAAATGTAAAAGCCCTTTTGGAAACCTGTGCTGAACTCTTTTTGTTATTTTATCTGTCCTATAAGAGAAAAGGGAAATTATCACTGGGAAAAGCCAAGGCACTATTTCAGTATCACATTTCCCAAAGAAAACGAGAGTTTTTGTAACTGTGGATTTAGTTTTACTGCCTTATGGAAGCAGCCAGACATATGCTCATGATTATTTTAATTGTAAAAGGGTGGCTGCTTCTCTCATGTTAAGGAGAAAGGAAATTCCTTTTCCTCTGGATTGTTTGCAAGTCTGGGTTCATGTCAGTTAAAGTCCACAGCACATCCAAAAATTAGGTCATACGTGCTGTGATGGGCAGCTAGTTTGCCCACCTCTGTCCCTTATTTCTGGTGTGACAGCTGTGACCGAAGAGGATGCTCATATTCCCAGCAGGTCTCTTCCACGGCTTTTAGCTGCCACAGCAAAAGGCTCCCGTCTGGCTTCTCCTGGAGATCAACCTTAAGCTTGCAACTCTCAGAGTGCAGTACAGGGATCACATCTGAAGGAAAACATCTTCCTAGGTCGGGAAAGCATCACGCCTTCATTTGTCACATTCCTCAGATAATTCTAGCTGTCTGCTGAAGAGGTATATGCTGGATAAGTGCAGTATCTATGCACACAGAGAACTTCCTTCTGACAGCTCATAGTCAACTATGTTTCCCACCTTTGAAAAGTGTGCGAAGAATAGTGGATACTACCCTAATGTGTATTTCTGGTGTACCCACCAAAGATGGAGAATAAATCACAGGATAATAAGTGAATAATACCTCCTCAGTCACATTCAGAATAACATGCAGCTTTTCCTGTACATGGGCTATTTCAGTGGGTATGGAGACTCATAACTCTCAGTGGTTTCCTGAGCTTTGGTTCAGTCCATAGCCTTGCTTTGAGCCATAAAGGAGGTCAACATCAGCCAGTATTGTTGAATGTCCCTGCAGTATACAGGCTTGCCCAAACCTGAAACTCTCAGAGAAGCTCTGAGATGTGAAACTTTGCAGAACTAACTGATTTTAAGAGCCTGCACAAACTTTTAACTGCACTGAAGAGCAATCTTGACTCTCAAAAACAGTACTGGAGATTATACTGCCTCATTCTTTTTCAATTTTCTGTTCCTAAGTCCTTATACAACTTGGGGTAAGTTCTTAATTTACTTTGTGCCTTTGGCTTCCTATAATGTAAATTAAAACAGTGGTTGCTGTCACTGTGATGAGGTCCTGTTTTTTTTATCCATTAGTGTTTTCAGAGCTTGGAAACCAAAGTAGGAAGCATTAGAGAATGCTGCTATGATTGTCTATATACAGCTGAGAAAGTATGTGTTAGCTAAAGCAGGAGATATACATAGAATAAGGTCAGATGCAAATGAAATGACTCAAATCTTTGCATCTGAAAAGTCAGTAGTCTGAGGACCTCATGTCAACCAGTGAATGTTTTGCCAGCAACACACAAAGACCAGACAAAGGAAAGGCTCAGTGAACTGTCATGAAATGGAGTTCCCAGTAGTCTGAAGCCCTCAGAAACTTGCAATGCCATCAAGGCATTATCAACATGTCATAGGTGCGTGGCTGGATTTCAGGAGTCCCTGCTTAGTTATGAGCTTGTTCTCCATCACAGCATTTGCCTGTACACATTTGAATCCTGCGCACCAAAGAACAGATGTCAGAAATGCAGGGATCTAACACAGAACAGCTTGGATGACATCAGAGTGACTGTGTGCTTCTGATGGGAAATGGTAGTATCAGGGCAGAGCAGGTGTGAGTCATCCCCCAGGAGAGAAAGGGAGAAAAGAAGCGATAGGGAGGGGAGGAGGAAAGCAAGAACAGATTAGCTCATACTGAGATATTCCCATTGCCTGGCTTCCCTCCCTTTGTGCACTCCCCTCACCACACGCATACATAAGCGTGGAGATTTGACTCAATTCCAAAGCCGTGTCCAACAGATCGTTTGTTGCTTTGTTTTCTTCCCTAGCCCATCTATTCCCCAAATTCAAGATCATTTAATATGTGGGTAGGTAAAATTTGAACAGTTCTTCAATATGCATTTACTTTCTGCTGTGCATTAGTCCAGTTCAATACTTCCCATGGCAGGGGCTCAAATAAAAGTGGAGTGGGGACCTAGGCAGAGTTGGCTGCAGAATTGCAGTATTTCTTGTGGGATCAGCTTTCACCATATCCCCAGTGTGTTCCAAGAGCTTGGCTGTAATGACTTAAATACAAAGGGTCATGATCAGGGCAGGAGGTGCTTAGAGATTGTTAGCTGGATAAAACAGATGAGCAGTATACGAGGTGAATGGGTGGGAGGGAGAATTGTCAATGTAAGGGGAAGGATGTTGCAATGTGGTACCAATCTGAAAAGTGCTGCAAATGTTGCTAGCTACCATTAAGCTCACCATTAAGAGCTGCATGTGCTCCATATGAAAGCACAATCCCATTCTCCAGCCCATCAAATTGTTCAGACTGTAATATCAGTATTTAGGACCACGGAGCAAATAATCTCTCCAGAGATGGAATAGTACTCAAAATATTTGTTAGATAAGAAGTTAAAACAGCAGAAGAGTTCTTGGGTGGAACAGATTATAATAAGACAGCCTCAGATCCCCATGAAGAATCTCTGCTCTATCAAATGACCTCACCCCCGTGTAGCCTGCCAAATTCTGCCAGATTGTTACCAAATACAGAATCAGTGATCTTAAACTGCATTTAGAGACGATGACTGTGCACCTACAGTAACAATGGAGAAAAAAAGTAGGGCGACACTTTCTCATTCAAGTCCCAAAAGACAAGAGAAGAGTATTTCTGCTAATGATGAGAAGAGACAAAGATGTTCTGCTAAAAGACAATAATGGAAAAGTGCCTTGCAAGGAAAGAAAGGGGGCACTGCAGAATAATTTAGAAACTCTAAACATATTGGAAAGCATTAGCCAGGGCAGGTGCTTTTGCCTGTATATACCTATAAAAAAGCACAAAGGCTTTTCTCCTGCTATATCTTGACAACATTTTTCTCATCTGTAATGCTAGGAGGTTTTATATTTGGATGTGGTGTTTTGTGTCTGTATGTCATGAAGCAAGAGTTATTAAGTCAAATGAGAATGTCTGGTGAAAATTGACCATTCTCCCCAGTCCTGAGAGAATTTTTTATTTTTTCTGCAAGCCCTGAATGCATTCCATTCGCATTATCTGAAGTGATGGGGAAAAGTAATTAAGACAAAAATAAAGAGAATCAAACCACTGAGAAAGTTTTGGAACGCCAAAGTTCTAGTGTTCAATAGCAGATTGAGATGACTCATATCTGTAAGCATTCTAAAACCCTCCTGCATGTTGACACAACTTCGTTGTCCTGCTGTTCTATGTCTGTGTTCCAGTTGTCAGAGAAAATGAAAGGACAATAGCTATTGTTTTGCTGCAGATGTATATTGTGACTGATTCATAGTTTCCCTTTTAGGGAGGAACACATGGTGGTCTTACAAGTTCTCTTTTTGCAGCACACGTATGTAATTCTCATATATCTGCAGACAGAAAGCCAGCATTAACGAATGGTGGATCTAAGCTGTTTTAGTACGAGTGTCTCAAGGTGTAAGTGAGGCAAGGTTTTTAGGCCGGAAAATCTCTTATAGTGGATGAACTGACACATATTTGGAGGGGAAAAAAACCAACACAACAGAAGAGCCTTTGGGAATCCAAGACTTTCTTCAGGCTGAATGCTTTCCAGCAGAACCTGAAAAAACAACTGTGTCGCCAAATGGGAATTCTGTTTTTATGACAAGTTTACGTTTGTTGCGAAAAAAATAGAGCTTTTATGGCTTTTGTGTTTAACTAGAGCCCCAATATTTCAAAACAAACATGGCATCTGTCTGTCTGTCTGTCTGTTGTCTGTCTTTTAAGTGATATTTTTGTAGAGAGAAAAATCCTTTATAATTGAACTCCAGTCTGGCATAATGCTGGAGAAATTGTGCTCGCTCTCTCATTTACATAAATACATCTTTTATTAACTGTCAGTATAGGAGCAATTTATCATGTAACATATAAACAGCTAATAAGTAAACGAGTTGGATGCTTTACTGGCATGAGTCATCAGAACTCTGTGAGTTTAGGGGGATCTCCATTGGTTTACATCATCCTGAGGTCTAATCCAGAGACATGGGCAGGAGCACTGGACAAATACTGGCTGATTCTCCATCATATTTTCCTTGGATATTGCTAATTTGAATGGCAGACAGTAGAAAGCAAGGGGGAGTGAACCCATGCACAGAGATAGTGCATGTGAAGCTAAGTATATAGGAGATCTTTTTCATTAAGCAGTTAAAAAACATGGATACAAATGAAAAATAGATATCTGGGGGTGAAACACAAATGGCCATAAACACTGCTCCTCAGATTTCCTCTCTTATTGTTCAGATCTGTTTGCTAGGGTGGCAGCCACATGGTTGCCATTCAATAATTCAAGATCCAGTTTGCATGCATGGCTGATTCTGCTTGTCACATCTCACCTGATCACACGCTCATCTCTCTATAAATGAAGCAAGGTTTGTAAGGAGTTGCAACATCTCTTATTAGACAGGCTGATATGTTTGGCAGGGTGGGGAGAAAGGACAAGAAAGATGCTTGTGTGCAAAAAACTTTATCATTTTTTCTAACCGTATCAATGGGTCTGACTAAAGATAATGCTTCTCCCAACAGCTTCTCTTGCTATTTTTCTTAGACTACCACAACTATCTCTTCTGTTATTGCAACGACTCTATACTAAGCTTCTAAAATATCATGTTTTTCTTCTTCATATTTTACTCTGTAAACGAAAATTATGGAGTTTTTGCCTTCAGCTAAGTCAGGTAATAACATTAACAAATTCAATAGTAAGCCAAACTTTGCTGAAGTTACTACAGAATTAGTACAGTATTGAATATGGAATGGTTGGACTCGATGGTCTTAGAAGTCTTTTCCAGCCCAAATTCTGGGATTCTGGGATTCTATGATTCTGTAACACATGTAGAAACTTCTGAATAGCCATGCAATGTGCAATATCACACACATATGCACATATGTGTAAGATATTGCAGATCTTTCAGGAGATATAACCTCACATAGACACCAGAGAGTGCCATGTAGAAAGGAAAACACAGAAAAAAAAACAAAACAATGTTGAAAGATGTCTCATGTTTGTCCTCTTCATCTTTTCTAGGTGGCATGTGAAAGAAATCTTCTTTTCCCCTTCCCTAAGCAGCTTTTTGCAGTCCTAAGCATTCACAGAACAGGAGGCTGTCCCCACATATATCTGTCCTGAGAGTTTTAATCTAATAATGTATTTTAAAATAACAAGGTTTGAGTTCATTTCACTTTCCTTTAGGGTGTAATTGCTTTGTGTTTCCAAGCTTTCATCTACAACCAGGAAGGACAGAGACTTTTTTTTAAAGTAAAGCTGTGAGTCTACTTTAACTCTTAGTTCAGGTAGTGTGAGGCAGCAGAAAAACTTTGAATTTTGGAATCTTGGCTCCCCACTTCTTGCTCTACCTGCTATGCTGATATTCAGTAGGAGTTAAGGTGTCAGTTACAATTTCTCTATCTGTACCACTAACATATCTGAGAAATCTCTTTTAAGGCTTGCTACAATTTATTCTTTACTCCAGTCCCTCCTTCTATAATGTACAAACATTTATGCATCCATTTAGTCTGGTTTGCTACCCTGTCTTGCCTAGGGTTATATTTCTGACTCGGTGCTTTCTGTTTTGATTGAGGTGGTATCTCAGTGGGTCTCATCTTCTTCTTGGTTCAAAGAACAGTTCATTATTTGTTTGTGTCCAGGGAATGAATGTCTTTGTATGGTATGTTGGGGGGTAAACATCCCTCCTGGCTGATTGATAGTCTTATTAAAAATTGCAGTAGGTGAAATAATCCCCTGTAGCTTCACAAGGATAAGACCCCTTTCTCCTTTCCCCTCAGATTGGCTCTAGGGCTTGCTGGGGACATGGCTTATGCTCTATCCAATCTTGTAGCATTACTTAATTAGCCTTTATTAAAATCCGTTAGCACTGTTCAACTGTTGGACACACTTTTATTACAGAAGATGTCCAGAGTGTATGGTTTATCTGAAAAAATAAAGCGCAAATTCATTCAGCCCAAAACAAAATGAAAATTTGCAAATTCAAGATTAGTAATCTTTTACTAATCTTGTACTGTTGATATTATTTTATAATTAAGTTATGCAAAGGCTTTGAGCTCTTAGTTGTCATCCACAATATGCAGAAAGATGAAGAGCAGGGATAGCTGGATTCCTTAGTTACACTATTTCTTCTCTGAATTTTGCATTTTATTTTCCTGTTGAAATTTTTGGTCTTCTTTCAGTGGGCTTCTTTGCAGTTTCCTACCCTGTGGTCCATTATGAGTTGTGCCCTTGATGCTCCCTTTCTCCTGCTGCCTTTGTACCTGTCTGCTGGGGACAACCTTCTGAACTCTGTTACCATCATTCTATAGAACCCTCATCGTTCATTTTTTTCCAGGGAAGTTTATCACCCAGTCCTCTTCCTGACTGAACATCTTTTCTAAATTAATAATTAGAGAGCAAACAAAATTTGTACATAAAATCATAGAATGACTTGGGTTGGAAGGGACTTCAAAGATCATCTAGTTCCAGCCCCCCTGCCATGGGCAGGGGTGCCAACCTCTTAGTCAGGCACTAGATCAGGTTACTCAGGGCCCCATACAACCTGTCACTAGGGTCCCAAACATTTATAGATAAATTCTATTTAATACAAGGGTGAACATTCTTGCTAACAACATGTTCAGCTGTTGTGTTTTCCTGACCCAAAGCATTTGAAAATCAGTGTGGATTCCTCCTTTTTTGATCAGGGTTTCTTGCTGCAATCTCGATCCTTCCTATAAAATGATTTTTTTTTTTTCTTTTGTTTAGAATGTGCTGCTGCAATCAATATAATAAACTACGTCATAATCCCCTCATGGGTAAGGATCTGTCTTTTTGATATACCTGTGCATTGTTGATCTTGTAGTACATATGCGTGTTTGCACATTCTCACCTCCTGCCTCTAGCACATCAGGATTTAGGAATGAAATGAGAACAGAAGTGGACAATAATTTCCTCATTATTAGCATGCGGATAAGCCCCTTTAATTAAAAACTCATATACCCTAAAAACCTAGAAAGTTCCTCTTTCAGACTGCAATCTTATAATGGCTTTGTGTTTGTGCAATTAGGACCAAATCCTGAAGCCAACAGTGGCCCTTAATGGGATTAATTCTTCATTTGTGGGGTGATGGGCTAGATGATCTAAGAGGCCTTTCGCATCTTGCACTGCTCCAATCTCTCTCAGGGTAAATGAAGCATAATGGAAAAGACAGCTGTTTTAGAATAAACTGCATTAAGTGTCCACATATAATTCCTAATGCAGGTTAAAAAAAAAAAATAAAATAAAAGCAGCAACCAACCCTCTCTGCTGCACGTGTGCCTTTCTTACAGAGCAGGTCTCTTTTGCGCTGCAGATACCGTATGAAGACGTCAATACCCTGCAGGTTTCTGGGGGGTATGTATCTCTGCATTTCCCACCATCCTCTGGGAAAACTCTGCAGTGAGCTCTAATCAAATTGAACCGCTGTCAAGACTTCCTGTGAAGCTTTGAGGAAACATTTCTGAATATTAGAGGCATAGGAGAGACGAGTAAAGGCTGGGGGAGGGAGGCAGGACGATCTTAGAGCTTAAGTGGATTACATAGCTCCATAACCCAGTTATGGGTCCGTGGACCAGAGTGAGCTGTTTTTTCCCCTCCTCCGGCTGTCTGCCTGTCAGATTGCTCCCCTGACAGGCAGGCGTTGTCGGCCCCCCCCCCCCCCCCCCAGCTGCCTCGCTCAGCATTTCTTCTCTCCCAGTGTTTGCATCTTCTGGCTATACCTCTCAACCCTTCTGGCATCTCAGGGTCCTTCCTGCATTGCTGCCTGTGATGCTTAGATCTCCTGCTCTGTGAGGGCTGGTGGTACGTGCCTGATCTCTGCCATGCAGGTCCCACGTAGCACACAAAGAGATCACGTTGCCTATGTCTGAAAGGTTATCTGTGATTTGTCTCTCTCCTACTTTAAATAGTTAAGAGAGCTGTTTTAAAAATAAATGGACACTGAGCCCATAAGGGAGCACAACTAATTGGCATGTCCAGATGTACTCATATTTCCGTGCTTTGCAGAAAACTTGGGTGAGCACGAGTTAACTATCAGCCTGGCCGCTCAGTCCCAGCCCTGAAATTTCCCCTCAAGACCGAGGTGTGAGTCTGACATCTGCTGGGGACTGCACCACTGCTGCAGAAAAAGCCTGGCTGGCCCTTCCCAAAGCTCCTCAGCCCTCAGCAAGTCTAGGGCGGCTCAGAGGGCAGAGCAACACTGCACCCCTGGGGTTTGGATTTGCTGGAAGCTGGTTACTAGAGACTTGCCTGGATCTCTGCCAGAGACTTACCTCGTCATGGAGGAAATGGGTTCATGGCTTGGTGCCCACTGTGTGTGCCTTTCTGCGCCTTCTTTCTGTTCCCCCTTCCATCCCTGCCGCTGCCATATATCTGGATGGGACTTTCATTTGTTCTGGCTGGAAAAGCTCTTTTTCAGGGCTGACCATGAGTAACAGAAGCACAGCGCAGCAGCTCCAGGAGAAATAGAAAGTAGAGGTGCCCACTGATCTAATTAAATATGACCTGATACCTTCAAATGGTGCTAGAGGGTGCTGTATGTGTTAGTGTGGGTTGCGAAAAGGCAAGGGCTGTGGTCACGCTTGGGGCTGCAAGCCCCTGTGACTACAGCCAGGGTCATAATCAATTGGATCTATTTCAAGAGGCTGATGCTAAGCAATGTGCAAGCAATATGGTAGCGTGGAAGTTAGTTGATAGCTGGGTTATCAACATCTTCAGGCTTTCTGCCAACACCTAAATAACTGGAAAGTGTTACTTTCTCCTGAAACTAAACCTGGCCTTTGTGCTGCTTAGTCACCAATTGTATTTACTGCTGTCAGAAAAGAGCAAATGAAACATATATTTGGAAACCCTGAGGAGAAGAAAGAAGCTTGCTGATCTTATGGTTTTAGCAGGGATCTTATGACAGTTTTTTTTTCCACCATGATGACTGGGACTCTGGAGGAACATGACAAGTCAAGAATCTCAGGGGTTTTATTAATATTTTTAGTGTGAGTTTTTTGAGCTTTTGGCGTGCAAGAATACTAAAAGCTTGATGCCAGTTTAACATAATGATTCAGAAACCATAAAACAAATAATAATAAGCCAACACATCTATTTTTAATCTCATGATTTAAGCCACTGTCAGGATTTTGATGAGACCTGACGTGATTTCCAGCATTTGGGACTAGTAATAAAGCTTTTGTACACTAATTTTAATGGAAAATCCTTTTTAAATCCTCCAGCTTGCTTGCTTTAATCAGTACTTAACAAGAACTCAGCCACAGCAGCAAAAACTATCCAGCAGCACATTTTCCTTGCCTTTCCCATTCTCTTCCACACAGAAAAAAACCTGAGACTGAAGGGTTGTAATTCATCCCTTTCCCAGGGCTGTGCTAGCTGAACAGATGCACAGGAATCTCTTTGCAGCAGAATTCTGGAGCTGCTAGCAACCTCATAGGTGTCTGATCACAGACAGGAGCATCCCTGTGCCAGAGGGGATATCTGCAGGGTTGAACATGGACCAAAGACCTGAAGCTGAGATAAAACAGGACCAGCCCAAACTTGTGCTATTTTGTGTCCTTGTCAAGTTGACCTCAGACTGAAGAGGGGGAAGAGGTTTCAGAGAGCCCTTGTGTAGCCTCCTGCTGTCCCTGCATGGGTACGTGAAATCACTTTTTGAGTGGCTGTGTCCGTGGAAGAGTGGGAGAATGCCAGTTGGTCACTGTGGTATTTCACCTCTTGTCAGGAGCTGAGTGAGGTAAGCATTTGAGGGGAGAAACATCTGAAAGCGGGAAAACGGAGCTGGCCACTCCTACTGCCCCTTGATGATTCAATGGCCCCATGCCATTGAAGTCCAGCTCCAAATGCAGGCCTTGGCGTGAGACAACATCTTTTGCTGCTCTTAGACCCAACCCAACTTTTGCAGCTTGTCAAAAGGTCCTGAGACCAACTAAATGAGCAGCAGGGTTATGACCAATCCAGGCCCATTTCAGGGCTGTGGAGAGGCATTGAGCTTTCTAACCAGCAGGTTTGCTATTATTCCTCTAAAGGAAAAAAAAAAAAAAAAGCCACAAATGAGGAACATATTTGAAAAAATAGGTGGCTGATACGTGAGACTATCCTCATTCAGTCATTAGCAGGGACCAATTTGCCATGCATGTGCCTATGGTCACGGCTGCCTGCAGCAGATCCTTCTCCTGTTAAAAAGAAAGAAGATGGTGTTTCATAGATCTAGTATGGCACTGTGCATTTGCTAATATTTAAAGAATGGTGTGAATGGCCTCATGGGGTACTGCTGGGAACAGCATGGTCAGCAGAAAAATTACTTGAAATGAAATCTCAGAGAAAGAATGAATTGTGAATGGCCTTGAGTCAACACCACAGGCGTGTTCACTCCGGGGACTAATGATAACAGTTCAGTGAAAAAAACCCAAACATCTCCTTATCTAGAAAATATGTCTCTCCATTGCCCGGCTGAAGGGAAGCTTGTTTATGAAGAAATATTTTTTTTTCTGAAGTGACTTGGGAGTGTCAGATCCATTTTTTAAAGTCTACTAACCTATGTACTTATAAAAATTTCATTGTAGGATTTTTTTTCCTTAGTTTTTGAAGTAGAGATTTTGGTTTGGGCTGGTTTAAATGAGAACTGAAACACATATCCAGGAAGAACTTGTTCTATAGCCAGCTCTGTGCACACCAGTTATTTTTCTGGGGGAACTATCTCACTATTTCTGGCAAAAACAGTGGGTAATTTTGACCATGCCTTATTTGATCCATGACACTGACGGAACACATGGATAAATGGTGTGGAAGATGGAAGTCCCCTGGCACCTTGGCTGCTTATTCCTAAAGCTTGTCCTGAAGAAAAAGTCGGCTGCAGTCTTTCCAGGACCATAAAGACCTGCTTCCTATCCATTTAGTAGCAATTGTGATTGCGTGTAACCACACGTCCATTTTCAAAGCCCCAAGTGGGAAGGGAGTCTTCCTGCTTGCAGGTGAGTGTTTGTTACTGGTATTTCCCATCAGCCCTCTGATCTGCAGCGGATATGGCTTTGTTACTGCCCTGTTAATTTAGTTACCGCAGTATAAAAATATTTCAAAGGATTGGCTCGTTCAAATTGCAGTAGCTCCAGGCAAGTGGGCTGCCAGCAGGGAGCTGCATTTACAACTCGGCTTGAAAGAGCTCAGAGGTAAAGGCGGGTTCAGTGATGACAAACAGGGACCTCACTGCCTCATGGTTGCTTCAGCCACTGCTAAATGATGAAAAGGGCTTTTCCAGCAGAGCATGTTTGTGTGGGCCAGTTAGGTTTGTGTGAGTCACCAAAAAGAAGTGACACCAGGGGAGCAAGGGTCACAAAACCTCATTCTACAAAAAGCTGCATGCTCCTGCATTCTACAAAAAGCTGCATGCCTCATGTTCAGCAGCATGCCCTGGGCTGTTCTTGTCCCAGTGGTTTGGAATGCAGTGAGAGGTGGCCTGGCACAGTCCCATTACTAGGGATCCATCAACATCTGGCTCCGGCATGTTGGGCATGGTGTCTCCTTCCCTGAGAGGTGGCAGTCGATAGAGGATGAAGGATGTCCTTCAGCAGGATAGAATCATAGAATAGCTTGGGTTGGAAGGAACTTAAAAGATCATCCAGTTCCAATCCCATGCTGTGGGCAGGGCTTCCACCCACCAGGTCAGGATGCCCAGGATCCCATCCAAACTGCTTTTGAATGCCTCCAGGAATAGGGTGTCCACAGCTTCTCTGTGCCAGTGTCTCACCACTCTAAATGGATGTGCCAATATGTGCTATCTTGAACATGGAATGCAGGAATGCGCAGGTGCTTCTAACAGTCTACTAAGCTGCTGTGAGACCGTGTGCAACATGAAGCCCCTGTCAAGCAAATCTGTGCCTCATCTGCCCTTCAAATACCAGCATATTTTATAGCAACTTCTCTCTGGTGTCCATTGGCCATTATGGGTAGTTTGCGTGGAGGTTACTGAGCAGGAAAGGCAAGTAAGCCGAAGTCTTAGCACCCAGAGCTACCTAATGCCTTGCACGGGGCATTGAGATTCCCATGTGTTTTCTGCAGGAGCTGTGTTGCCAGCATCTCAGACAGTTCTACAGCAGGATGGTACTGAGAGTCACTTCGAACACTGTCGGGAAGAGAAAGGCAACGTAAACATGCTGGGGATGCTCTCCTCCCTTCCCTTCGGGCTGGAGTCTTTTCTTCTTGCACCTAACTCCCCACAGACAAACATGGAGGTGCTAAAAGCTTTGCACACATTTCCAGAGAGCCTCTATCCTGTTGCCTGCATGAGCCTGAATCACCAGCCAGCGCACTGTGCAAAAGGCAGAGCTGTGCTCTGCAAGCACACGTGCGTCTGACTACATGAATATGGCACATTCAGAGGTTTGATCCAGTGTGCAGATGTGCCTGTATTCTGATGGGTGTAGGACCCAGGGCACTGACAGCGCTGACACTGTGACCACAAAAGCGCAGAGAAAGAAAGGAGCAACTTCAGGCTCTGCAGCGAGTGCATGCCTAATGCGCATATTGGTAACAGCACCGTGCTGGCGTCTCGGTGTGCTCTTCCTGTTGCTCATTTGCTGGCAAGTGTGAAATGCAAATCCCTCGGGGGCTGCTGTCTCCGCTCAATATTCACAGGAGCATGAAGGCTCCTGCGTGGAGGGGAGGGCGAGAGCCGGCAGACAACGGGGAGCTTTGTCTCCTCCTTTGTCTGGAGTTCACAGGTTAAAAAAATCTGCTCGTTTCGGAGGCTTCGCAGAGCGATTCGGGGCTGTGGCACCAGGGCTGAGGCTCCATCCAGCCTGACAGATGTGGGCTCGGGGCCACGGGGACCGGGGACACAGCAAGGAGTCACCTGGAGCAGGTCTGACCCAGAAGGGTGGGTGCCCAGCCCTGCCCCTGCGATGGTTGCAGCCCGAAGCCGCCAGCTTTCTGGAAATGGCAAGTGAGACACTTGTTGCCATGGTGATCCCTAATAGTTCTGACTCAGATGTAGCGTTGCTGTGGCAACTGCATCCGAAGCCCTCGGGAGGCAGTGCTGCCGCTATTTTTCTCTCGTAGCAGAAAAGGGTTCCGAGAGCCCCGTTTCGCTCCCTCCCCGCTGCGGTGCGGTGACGAAGGCTGTCTCGCTGTTTCCCCCACCGAGGATCCTGATCTTTCACCAAAGGGTCCGCTACTCTGCAGGGGAAAAATCATTCTCGACAGCCTCGCTGCGGGCACATCGTCTGCACCGTAGGGCGTTCCCAGCCCCCTCCTTTCAGAGCAAGAAATGTATAGATCGGTATTTATTTGCTCACTAGGAACATTGCTACCTACGTAGGAGCCAGCTCCTTCTATCCCATGGCTGGTTCCAGTTGGGGTGTGCGTGTGTGCGGCTTTAGGAGGTTTCCGTGGACGTGAAAGGGGAGACAAAGGGAGCGGTGAGCGGAGTGTGGGTGTGCCCGCAAGAAAAGGAGAGCTCTGTGCGCAAGGAGCGCGTCTGTGGGCACTGGGAACTGCCGGGAGAGGAGAAGCGGAGCGGGGTGTGGGTGTGCCGCGGGGGTGTGCGGCACTAGGGATGCTCGGAGGCTGGAGACAGCGCTTTTTCGTTGCCCGCATGGGCACGGGGAGAGCAGGTTCACGTCGTGTAGGTCTGCGTGAGTGCACTGAGCCCGCTCCTCTGTCACCTTCGGTTAGTACAAAGAGAGCCACTGGTACATGTAATGCCTGAAAGGCACCTGAGTCCCCACGGGGCTTACAAGCCTGAGCGCTAAGTTTGCTGTTCTAAATCTTGCTATTACAAAGATTTCAGCAGTACAGACAAAACCATTTCACAATCTCCTTCTCAGGCAGAGGCGGGTGGGGAAGAGGGATCATGTGAATTCTGCGCGTGGGCATCCTTGGACCAACATCAGCCAAAGCCCCATCCTGAGAGACCAGGGCATGGCTCCCCGGGTTGGTACTTCTCCTGAGCCAAACGCCTGACTGCTCAATCAGGCAGGAGGAGACACCAAAAGGATGCAAAAAAGCTGCCCTGACCTACCAGCGGGAGTTCATAAAACTTTCTCTAGGGTTTTTTGAGCTTGCCAGAGAATCACATCAGCCTGTCTTCTTCCTGGCTCTTCTAGCCACCGTCTTGCACTGGTAGTGCACAGGGGGATGCAGCTGATTTCAGACAAACTGGGGTGACTGGAGGGATGATTCATCAAGATGGGAAATAATTTCACTGCTGGGTGTGTGTTGATGTGGCTGATGGGAGCAATATGAAAGTGACAGGTGCAAAAGAATAAAGGATGGCAATGAAGAAATTAGCCACATTTTGCGAAGGAAAAGGGCTGAGAATGACTCCCAAGTGTCAGACTCAGATGATGAGAGCAGAGAATGCTAAGCAGCAAAGGTAAGTAATGCAAATAGTGGAGAAGATTTTGGGGTGGGCTGCCATTCTTATGAGGTATTAGGGTACAAAGATGTAAGAATAAAGATCATAGAATAGCAAAAACTCAGAGTTCCTTGAATGGGGTCATGTGTGTGCATGAAGATTTTCTGCAGGTTAGGTTAAAAAAAAAACAAAACAGCAGAATGAAGGTTTGAGCTGTGAGAGCTCCAGCAGAGAAAAGCTGTCAGAAAGGAATGAGCAGCAGCACCTGGGGTGGCAGCAAGGCTTCAGGGAGAAGACAACAGCGAGTCAGGAAATATCCCCAGTAAGATTTCTGGGTGAGGAGATGAAGAGGGGAAATCCAGATGGAGGGGCTTGAAGAGTGAGTCTGAGGCTCTCTGGAGTTTAATAGTTGTTTGTTCAAAGAGTTTAGGGAGGTGTGGAGATGGGAAAGTAATTGAAAAGACGTGGTCAGAGGAAAAGTTTTAAATATGTACAATGGCATGCTTGGTATGCAGGGAGAACTTCGTCCCTAGTGTACGCCTAATGAAATCAGTAGCTTTGGCTTTAGCTCTATCTGTTAATTCCACATGACAGAGGAAGAATTAAGGGAATTGTTTGTTCTTCACAAAGCGATGCTATCAAACAATTTTTAGTTCTTTCTTACCCACCAAAAACAGTAACCCCAAATAATAAGGTATATTTTTTCCCTCCTTCCCTCTGCACTCCTCCCGCTTCCTTAGAGGAAACTTTTCCCCGCCCATCATCAGGGTGATGCTTGTGGCAAGCTATAGCTGCCCCTGCAGTGCACCTCAGACCTCTGTCACATATGATGGGCATACTTCTGCCCCCTTGACTTAGTGCATGTACTTGCTGCAGAGCTGAGGCCCTGTGTGGTAACTTGCCTTTATCTCGCAACCACCTCCACTGTACAAGTGAGGGCTGGACATGTTCTTTACCTGCCCTGTGAAACCACAGTTCCCTCCTTCCCTGTGCAACCTGTGCAGCATTTTTATTCAACAAGAATTACTGTAAAGTACTTGCTTATGAAAAAAAAAATTCTTGAACAATTATACTTAGGATCTCCAGCAACTACCAGCTGCATCATGATTGTTTCAAAGAGAAAATCATGCATCTTCAGTGAGAGGTCCTTGCAGTCGGTTGGGAAGAAGGGAAGAAGAGACTGAAATACTACAGCTGTTTTACCTGTTGTTTCTTACCCTTAAAGGAAATATTGTGGTACAGCTGCACAGGTTTGGCTTGACCTGACCTGCTGGCCTTCTAATAGCGTTTGAATCCATTAGACAGGGAAAATGGCCCACATCATTTGGGGCATAGGATGAAAGAGTGTATGTGTGCTGTAATGGTGTAAGGGGAGAGGTAGGTTTTACAGCAGGGAGGAAGGGAATAAGGGGTACAAAGGAATAGAAAGGATGATTTTGTGGTCTGAGTGCTAACCAGGGTCTTGGGACAGTATCTGCCTGCTCTTGTTGATGAAAACTATGTGATTAGTTGTTGTTTTTTACTTTTAACAGAATCCTTTTATTTGTAAAAAATCACCCCCTAGAGCAAACAAAAGAAGCACAACTAACCAATCAGAAACTTTGATACCTCCTGTACCCCATACAGTTGGGCTTCCTTGCTTTGAGGAATTTCACTGTACTAGGAGGTCAAAGCACAAGAGCCATGAAGGTTTTGTTGTTTTTTTCTTCCCGTGCTTCTTAAGCAGAGATGCCCACAAGATTAGTATTTACCTTGATTTAATGTCTCATCAGAAGCATGACATCCCCAGCAGCCCTGCTGCGGTGCTACTAAATGAAGCATGCTCTGCTTCCTCAGCTGGGAGTTAAACCTCTGCCCTCAGAGACCTGAGGGGTGGGGAAGAAAGATGGGGAGAGAGTGATGGATATTGACCCACCTAGCATGTACACTAGATTAAATAACCAGGCTTTATTTTTTAACCTATTTAAAACAGTTACCGTTCTCTGTACAATTGATGTTTGTATTTGTGGAGGTTACCAAGGTGGCAGCTGCCACAGCGTGAGTTTCCCCAGCTTTCTACCTTTTCCCTGAAGAACATGCTGCGGGTGACCTTCACAAGTAAGGACAGCCACTGTCTTAAGGAAAGAGAGAGAGAGAAAAGCATTTTCTCTGCCAGTTAATTGAATCCAGGCCTTCCCTTTGAGATGTGCTGGGAAAGCTTTATTTTACTCTAGTATCAGGGAAGCATTTGCTCACGGGGGAACCAAACAGGTGAAACCTTCTAAAATCTCTTTAGTAAAGATGTCAAACTGAATTTGAAGTGTATCCACTCTTAAACAAAAACTGACCAGAGTGTATGGAAATGCTCTACTGATTTTAGTGCTGCTTTACACTAACCAGCAATATGGCTCAGTGACTATAGAATTTGATGACCGGTTTTTCAGTGTAACCTCTATTTTTCTCTTTTCTGCTCTCCTCAGCACATCTGCCCCATACTGAGTCCCTAAGAAATACCACTCATTATAAAAACTCCTTTGATGGCCTGTTGTGACAACTCTTTGAACTCCTGTGCTGGGAGAGCACAATGCATAGGACAGAATTACAGGCAGTTAAATTACCTCATTAAGAGAATATTACTAGATGCTATTTGGTCTTTTCCTATCAAACACTTCTGAATACTTTATCCAATGCAGTTTTATGTTACAGGATATCCCCCCATCTCCCATGAGACTTTTGCTTTTCTCTTGTTCTCTTTGTATGTTCTTATAAGGGTTGCATTCTGCCACAGTGTGGAGAGGATGTAGCATCATAGCCATCACTTTGCCACAGGATACTCAAGTAAGGCTGTCAAGGGAAATCCATCAAGAGTCCTTCACTACCAGTACAGTTGTACTCTTCTTGCAGCAGAACTTCAAGTATTCAGAAAACATATTTGCCCTTGCATCTGAAATTGTGGTTTTACAGTGGTTTAATTTTAATCCCCCAAGGCATTTAGTTTGGTTTAAAACTGCACCACTAGCTAGGAGACACAGGATCCACTCCTTTGTCCTTTGCCACAGGGGCATGACCCACTGATATATTACAGGCTGTACCTTTCCTTTCCCAACAACTGCACTTTTCTGTTCTATGGAATCCCAGCTATGCAGAGTTACAGCATGCTAACAAATCACAAATATTCTGAGATCTTGTCTTGCTTACTAGTCATCTGTGCTTATGATTCAGAATTGCCTCTTCTTGCCTTTCTCAAACTCTTACCTTTTCTTTGGCCATTACTCGTGCCTTTGTGCTGCTGGCAGTGCCCTGCACACACCTGCTGCTTCATCCACTGGCACATCCTCTGTTATTTTCTATGTTTACCTTTTAATGTCACCTTAAACATACTGTGGAACAGCTTACCCTGGACAAGGAATCTGTGTGTGCTTCTGACCATCTTCTAATTAGGAAGAACTTCGTTTACAGCCTCTCACATTCCCTGCAGTGTGTCCTGAAGTACTGCTTATCATCACCCCCCCAGGGCCAGGAACAGTGCTGGTCTGCCTGTATCAAGGGGCTACTGGCCCCCTTGTGTTTGTGGGAAAGGCACCTCAGCTGCTGGTGCTGGGGTGAGAGATGGGGTATTTATCACACAAGGTTTTACTACAGGATTTTCATTTTACCCAGCACGGTGTTTCTCACACCACACTGAAATTGTGTTGCCTAGATTCAGTTCTGCTTTGGCCCTCCAGCCTGGAAGCCATGTTTGACCTCTGGTCAGTTGGAAGGTCATGGTTGTGTGCTGTATGCTGAAACACACATAGTAACCTGAGGCAGGGATAAGAATCAGATCCTCAGCCAGGGTAAATTGCTTCAGCTTCGGCAGAGTCAGTAAAGCAAATCCATTTTCTTCCAGCTGAGATTCAGGGAGCATGGATTAATTTTGCTGTCTGGAGTCAGCCTTGATTACAAATCCAGGCACAATGAAGGACATGGCTTCACTCGCCCTGTTGTTCCGCAAGGTCTCGAGCTCCTCCCTTGTTTAATGGGGCCTGGTGGCTCCTATCCCCCGCGGTCCTGCAATGTGGAAGAGCAGCCCGCTGCCCCCGCACATGCAAGATGGGAAAGGACTTTCTGTTCCAGCACTGCAATGTGAGATGTTCAGCCTGAATCCACGGAGATCCTCTGATAGATGTGACAGGGAGGCCATGACAAGCCTGCTGATGTGCAAACAGCATTTTACTCCAGCAGATCTTGCAAAAAAAAAAACCCCACAAACAAACCAATAAAAAACACCTGTGACAAAAGCTAAATGAGCTGGCTTGTTCAGGACATAAATGTCTGGGACCTGAGAGCTGCTGCCTGGTGTGAGCTGTGAAGAAGTCCTGCCGCTCTCTGTGAAATTGAGTGTGACACCGCCTGGCAGCTGGGCCCGCAGTGCTCCATGCTCTGCTCTGGTCTGCGGGGCTGGTGTCTGCGGGGCTGCCACCCTGAAGCTCAGGATTCACTGCAGGCCATAGAATGAACGGCATGCGTGTGAACCTGCACGGCTTTCTTTTATACACCTTGAAGTAGCAGGGGTTGGGGTTTTCCTCGGGAAATGGGAATTTTTCTTGTCAGTTTCAACACAAAAGCGTTTCACTTGAACTGGGTGGTGGCCACATCGTACCTTGGTGGCAGGCTGCATGATCTGGAGGAAAGCCAGGCCATTGACCCCAAGTAAGAGGAATGCAAGGCATTCAATGCCTTGAGATGTATAGTAGCTATTTCCAGCAGCAGTCCATGCCACCAGGGTTCACTGTATGAGGCGCCAAGGCAACTGCAGGACATGCAGCTTTCTGCCGTCATCTTCTCCAGCTCCACATCCCTCCTGTACTGAGGGCCCCAGACCTGGGTGCAGTACTCCAGATGGGGCCTGGAGAGCAGAGTAGAGGGGGGCAATCACCTCCCTCTCACTGCTTGCCACCCCTTAACGAGTACCTTGTTGTCAAGCAGTTTTGATGCAAGAGGACCAAGTGACAAAATGTTTATTTTCTCCCTCTCAGTATGTTGTTGCAAAGCAAGGCAGTCACAGCTGGAGTGACTGGCAGTGGCCTGGTAGCTCAGCCATGCTTTTTGGGAGTGAGAACAATTTGGATTCAAACCCCTCGTGCAGAGGGCTGAAATAATCTCCTTGCTGACACCAACAGCTTCTGTCTTCTCATTACTCTGACTTCACATCAGCTTGAATTTGCACATTATTTTGCCATCTCAGAAACTACAGCTCATGGGACACAAATGATTCAGCAGAAACAGACAAAAGAATTCACCTGTCTCATTGCTGTCACACTTGCTCTACTCAGCCCCTGATGGATCAGTAGCAAATTCTCTCTGTCTGTGAGAAGCTTAGACATAACACAAAAGCTGATATCTGCTTTAGGAATCCTGAGGTAACTTTCTCAAGGTTTTCCCTAATCCCAGCAAAGTCAGAAGAGGGCTGCTTTCTGATCTCACTGGGCTGCAGATCAGTCTCCCTCATTCCCAAATTATCCCCATAATCTCTTGTATGAACTTTTCTATCAGTCAGTCCAAAGATACAGGAGAGTGGTCTTTCTCTTCATATATGTGTAATTTTTACATTTTCTTCTTTGAAAAAAGGAATGGTAGGTAGGCAAAAAATAATCCAGACCTGACTGCTCCACAGACCTTTCCCTTGCTGTCCACTAATATTTCTTTTGTCCAGGCTGGCTTCAAATGCAGAAATGTGTGGTGCTTCCATCACTTTTTGTGAGAACTATTCTACTGCCTGATAAAGCCCATTCTATGCAAGGTTACACTGAAATGATATTTTCATTAATTTCATGTCAGTGCATTTGCTCATGACCATCTGCTTCTTGTCCTTTAATACTCTAAGCCATTGCATTGTTTGTGTTTCCATCTTTGACACTTGTTTAATCCTATAATACTCCCCCAGAATTATTACTTGATTAAATTATAGAGAATGACTTTTTTTTTTGTTGCTTTTCTCTATGTAACCTCTTAATCATTTTTGTTGTCCTTCTATGAACTTCTCTTTGACTCTTTCTCTGGCTTTCAGTATCCAAAATGCAATAAAACGTTCAAAATCTAGCCCGATGTTCTAGCTGCGCCAGAATGTTGTTCAAAGAAATTGTCATTTCTCCAGTTCAAGACATAAGTCTATAAGGTCTGCCTATTTTCCTACTTGACTGCTGTACCTTGTCATCTCTTCATTTTAAAGTATGAACTATTTGTCCCATCTAATAAGTCCTAATAAGACTTGAAGGTACCTACACGTATTCTATAAATGCTGAACTGTCACCAAGAAAAAAAAAAAAAAAGGACAGGCATCATGTCAAGCTATAAAAAAAGTCAGATAACATTGGAGGCCATATTCTGCTCTGTGAGGGTAAAACCTTGCTGAAGCACTGCATCCAGTTTCGTATGCTGCATGAAAAGAAATATTTGGCTATTTTATTTGGACAGAAGAGAAGAGGAATAAAAATGATCTGCGGTCTAGAAAACACAACCTGTGAGGGAAGACTGAAAGATATGTGGTTGTATTGACTAGAAAAGACTGCGGTTGGAGGGAAGTCATAGGAAACTTCAAGTCTTTAAAAATATAAGAAATTTCTACTGGGAGAAATGAAACAAACTATTCTCTTCATACATTGCTATAAAGGAGACTTAAACTAAATGCTTGAGCAAGTTTTTAAGCTAAAGAAAAGGTATATGAGGTCAGGAATAGATGGCCTAGGGAGACTGTGGGAATTGCCAGCACTGGAGGTATTTCAGAACAGGTAAAACACTCATGTTTATACAAATAGTAATTCTTCTCCAGGGCAGAAGATAGACTAAATGAGTATTTTCTGTGGTTCTTAGGGCAGAAAATGAATATGGAATGCTGACCTTTTCAAACAGTTCCCTTCTTTGAAGTAGACTCTGTGTATGTATTTGTGTGTGTGTGTGTGTATATGAGTGCATGTGGATGCTGCTAGTGTTTGTGTGAGAGGAGCTGGCAGATATCACCTAGAGATTGCTGTTTTCTTCTCTTTTCCAACAATTACCTTATACTGACTTTATTTTAACCTTAGTTTAAAAGGAGAGACGTGATATGGAAGAAGAAGCTAAGCTCTATAGAAAAAGGTTTAAATTACTTGTTCAGAGAATCTGATCACAGCTCTTTCCTGCACCACCCCTCAAATTAGGTTAAAGATTATCCCAGAACAGTAGATACTGGATACCTGTTGGGCTGGTCTGTGAATAGAGATGGACAGAGATGGTCATTGCTCAGCGTTCAGCTCAGCTTACTTGGCCTCAGAGTTGACTGAAGCATTTCCAGCATCCCTCTTGTTATTTACTCATGCAGGACGTGTCTTGCTTACCGTGTCTTTTCTGGTCTAGCTGCATGCCTCTCCCCTTGGTTCTCAGTGAAAATCCTTTAGTGCAAATCAAGAGCATATTGGAACTGAAAGGAGACACAGGGCAAAGACAAAGACAAAGGGCCTTTGACTTTGAAGAATACAAAGATTGGCTGGCACCAGGATCCCTCAAGATAGTGGGCATGTGCTTTGGGCCCTGGGACTCTGGACTCCTGCAGGGGTTAGATAGGCTGCCAGAGCAGGTAAAAGAAGGAGGTGTCAACCAAAGGAGACTGTCAACAATTGCAATGAACTAGTCCAGCAAAAAGAATGCAGGTATCCTGAAGGGTATGCTGACTTTGCCTTGCTTAATATCTGCATTTCTTGGGCTTAGATTTGGCTTAGTGAGCTACTGCGATTGAGATGAATGTGTACAGTTAAGAGGCTTTCTGTACCTACCATGAGAGATGTACCCAGTGGTGACACAGGGCTCGTTCTGCCTTCTCACAGATGGCATGGGGAATGGTTGCTCTCTGCTGTGAGAACCAGGGGGCAGCCAAATGTCAGAACATTACGGATGTTCCAGATATATTTGTTATATTTGTTCTTTTGAGAAAAAGCACTTTCCAAGTGTGTCATTCCAGTCATTGCAGGACATAGGGTCCTGGTTAGATGGACCTTTGATATAACCCAACACAGCTGACACTGAGTTCATATGTCAGCCTTATCTGTAATTAGTGTATCAGAAATGCTGGCACAACTTGATGCTTTGGGTAAAAGTCAACGCTGTTATGTTTAGCTGAGTGAAAACTTCACTTGGGATTTCTAAAGAGAGACTGCAAATATATGCTCTAGATATAAAATCTCATGTGAAAAATGTATTAAAATTCTCATCCACAACTTAAGTAGTCTTTAATGATTTCTATCTTTTCAGTTATTACAGGCAAGAGTTTATAAAAGAGATCTTCAAATTGTGTTGCAAATCTAATTTTGGGCAACAGTAGGGAAAAATGTAATTCATAGCAATAAATTCAGGATCAAGCAACAAGCACATTCTTCCTTTTTGAGGCTGCCAGTTGTACATGTAGCAGCAAGTGACTCATTGTGAGCCATTTTTCACTGTGTATTGTTTCCTCCCTCAGCTGATAGTGTTGTTGAAGACCTCTGCACTCACTAGTGACAAGTAGGTGTGAATAGAACTGTCATAAGTCTTGGATTGTGTCTGACCCTATTCTGAAGCGTGATTAGATAATATCCAGCCAAAACAAAACGTTGTCTGTATCTATAGGGCAGTTTAATCTCTTGAACTCTACAAAGAGCCTTAAGAGGCTGCATAAAAATCACTAGTTCTTGTAAAATTTGAGCTTGATGCTTAAA
The DNA here is from genome assembly GCF_019232065.1 of Centrocercus urophasianus. Taxonomy (NCBI): domain Eukaryota; kingdom Metazoa; phylum Chordata; class Aves; order Galliformes; family Phasianidae; genus Centrocercus; species Centrocercus urophasianus. Next base: position 6,707,417 of record NW_024884364.1, on the reverse strand, counting down.
AATTGGCTCTTCGTTGACATAAGACCAATGCTCCATAAAAGCTGATGCTCCACATAAAGTTACAGGGATACAGAAAGCAGGCAAGTTTGTGTTGATAGAAGGAGTGTCTTCAGACTAGGCTTTGCCTTCTTTAGGATGGAGCTTTTCATCTGCATCTTCATTTCTCAAACAAATAGCTATAGCTGAGAAGTTTCCTGGAAGATGAGAGTCAAGCAGTCCTCTTTCTGACCTCCTCAGCTATCTCCCTTCAAGGATGGTAAGGGAAGCCACTCACAACAGCACAACTTTGCACCAGTTGGGTCCATGTTTTATTTCATTTTTATTTGCTATTATTTATCTTCCTCTTTGTATTTGATCTCCTGTGCTTTTTGAATATACGCAGTAAAAAATTAGGCTAGGGAGATTTGTGATGTGTGACACCCAGGCATGTTCCTGTAAAGAAAGACATTTTGCTGTTGATCTTGCATCCAGCAGAGCTGGAAACTGAGGTCTGCATGAGTGCTTCTGATTATTGTACTAGATCTGGGATCGGTCAGGATGCTGGACGATTCTGCAGTTATTTTCTATAGCAGCCAATGAGGATGTATGTGTTGTTCTCCAAACCTTTGTTCTCCCTGAATCCCAACGTTTTGCACTGCTGCTTGTTATTCTTCCACAGCTGCATATAGAAATAACCTTTGGGCAGTATTTTGGAGCATCTGTGGTTTTGTTTACTCTCCCTCATCACTAAATATGAGCACTTTTTCCAGCTTTCTGCAGGAAAGATTGCCTTTCCCAAGGGATTTCTTAGACCTGCATGTATTCCTATCAAACTTGAACAGGTTTTTGAATCCACCAAATCCAAGCAGTTCTAAACAAAGCTTGGACCTGAGGTTTGCTTTTTTTGTTGCTTTTCAGCACAAGCTTCTTTTAAAGAGCTGGAAAATAAAGCCTGATAAGAGATAAGCAGAAACGTCTAATTCACAGCTTCCATGCAGAATCTTTGCAGAGAGTATTCCATTACTCTCTCATGCTTTCTTGTAACAGCACAGGAATTGGGCTGCTTTCATAGGCACCTGATTATATTCTGCCAGTAGTCATGTGCCCCATGAGTGAGTCTGATCTTCTGAACTGATAAGAAATGACAGCTACAAATAATGAGCGAAGGTGGAGAAGAAGCTTCCTTCAAATCTGAAGTCTGAGCAGCTACCTCATACTAATATCTAGAAATTTTTCCCTGATTTCCTGCTGCATCTTCCTAAACTCTGTGAATTGATAGTTTTCATGGTCATGGTAACATTTGCTGCAGGAGTGAAAAGGAGATAAATAGAAAGAGAATGGTGCACTTGGCTCTGAAGATGGGGCCAGGGAGTTAGATGGGGACAACGCAGAGTGAATCACAGAGTCACAGAATATCCTGAGTTGGAATGGACTCATAAGTATCAAGTCCATACCCTGGCTCCACACAGGACCATCCAAAAATCAGACGAAAAAATCAGACCAGTGCAACTACCGTTGTCTTGGAAACTCAATGAGAAAAATTAGCATACAGAAGGATTTCATTTTTCAGAGGTGAAGTGCATGCATGCAGACATAGACAAGATATATATGTATATGCATACATATATATTCATGATCCTCTGCTGCTTTGCTGATGACTTTCTTGCCCAAAGTCAGTGAACGTAAGTATTAATTGTGTCTAATATTAAAAGTGAGAATAAGGATGAGAAACTTTCTGTTCAATGTAATCACAATGGGTCTTGAGTCAGCAATTCAAAGGAACAGCTATTACATATATGAATGAATTAAACACAGAGATAACAGCTTAGCCTTCTGTTCCTCCCCAGAGAAGAAAAGGAAGGAGACCTATCTCGGATTATGAAAATGGAGAGATGTGGGCATAGTTTAAAGGCTGCCTCATGCACCACACTCAAGTTTGGAAGCAGCCAGGTAGACTCAGTTTTTGTCAGGTAGCTGCAATCACAGGAGGATGGACCTTAATGATGGAGAATGCTTGGTCACTGACTTGGTCAGTGAAGGCATTTTCCCTCTGCAGGAGAATGAAAAAGAAGGAACCTACATAAGCCACTGGAGTCATCTTTCAGCACTTTGGGAGTACAGTCTTTGCCAACAGGGACAAAACTTCTTGTTGCCTGCGGCTGGGGCTGGTGACAACATGTCTGCATACCAGTGTATGTAGACTGAGGCACACCAGGTGAACTGAAAGGAGATCAAGCTCAGATACCCCTGACATCCTCTTGCATGGTCAAAATGAGGTGATATGAAGAAGAAGCACTGACAGTCTTGGCCTCTCAGCTCAGGTTTATGAGCCTCTGGGGCAGCCTGCCAGAGGTAGGCACTGGCACTGCAGAGAGAAAGCCATATGTTCAGGTGAGAAAAGACTACCATCTTGTTTGCATTTGTGACTTTCTGAATGGATAAAAGAAAACATGCTAGCCTCTCCCTTCTGAGGAAAAACGTATGTCCATTTTGTCTACCCTCACCATAATCTTGGGGAAATAGATTCATAATTCCCCTTTTGCCTTGTGCACTGGATTGGGAAGGCAGCCAGAAGCACAGATCCAGGCTCTGGCATGTGCATGCGTTCTCACATGGACAATGAACTCTTTTCATATAGATTTATTTAACCATTTCCCATGCCACTTCTCTTGGCCCATGGCTATACCTTATCACAGCATCCATAACAACATGTAACTAAGTCCTTTAATTACTAGCTTGGGACTTACTACCCTTCTTCCCAGTGGCCTGGAATTCACACTCTCATCTTCGGTGTTCCCACATCCCCCAACATCAACAAGGACCCACACTGTGGTTTTAAATCTGAATTCAGCCATTTGGTACCCTGCACTGCTCTCTGTGGACCCTAGTCTATTAGGACCTGGAAAATTGTAGAATCATAGAATGGTTTGGGTTGGAAGGGACTTTTAAGATCACCTAGTTCCAACCCCCTTCTATAGGCAGGGACACCTTACACTAGACCAGGTTGCTCAAGGCCTGGCCTTGAATACTTCCAGGTAGGGGGCATCCACAACTTCACTGGGCAATCTGTTCCAGTGTCCCACCTCTCTCACTGCAGAGAATTGCTTCCTAATATCTGGTCTAAATCTACCTTCTTCCAGTTGAAAACCATTTTCTCTTGTCTTGTCACTACATGCCCTTATGCAGTCCCTCCCCAGCTTTCCTGTAGATTCCCCTCAGGTACTGGAAGGCTGTTACAATATTCCCCCAGACCTTTCTCTTTTCCAGGCTAAAGAGCCCCAACTCTCTCAGCCTGTCTTTGTAGGGAAGGTTCTCCAGCCCTCTGATCATCTTTGTAGCCCTCCTCTGGACCCACTCCAACAACTCAGTGTCCTTGTCGTGGTGGGGGCCCCCAGAACTGGACTCCAGGTTGGGTCTTATAAGAATATAGAGGGAGACCATGTTCTACTTTGATGGTCCACACCAGCTCCAATACTCTGTACACCACTCAGCTGTGACCTGCTATGTGAATCCAGAGGAATCTCTTGGGTTTTTTTTAGAGCCACAACTGTATATTCATTTACACTCTCCCTTGCTCCAGATTAGGGTTTCTTTTCTTCACAGTGATCTGAGCCTATCAGTATTCGCAGACCTAGGTGATGTGAGATGAGGTAGCCTGTTATCAGAAGGGAATATGCAGCCTACTTGGAGTTTAATCCACCCTCAGCAGAGATAATACAGCTGGTAGTTAGGAGCATATACACTGGTGCTATGAGTAACACAGTCCTTGTGGCCAAGCTTCCTTTAGCACCTCCCACCAAGAGATGTATATGGAGGCTGTCCTGCTGTTAATTTAGAACAGCAGCAGGCTCTCCCTAAACCACTGCTGATATCTTTCTGACAGTCTCCTTATCTTGGGAGAAAGGCACTGATAAAAGACACATTAAAGCAGGCTGTCATCAAACAGAACTATCTTGCCACTGTAAGTCAAAGACACTGATTTACTTGTGATCGTTTATGAAGGAGCATCAGCTGCCACAGGCATGACCTCAATAAGGAGCATCTGTAATAACACTGGGGGTATGGTTAGTCCCCTTCAACAAAGGATGCCTAAATATGTGTTCTGAGTCTTGTGTGGGGGAAACCAAGGTGATATTGCCTTAAGGGCATCCCGGCAGTTAGGTAGCAGGATTCCCTCTCCAAATCACTGCTCCTTTGCCCTGGCTGATGCCTCTTGGACAGATTAAGGAATGGCACTCCAAACAGACAATGCGTTGTCAACATAGGTGTAAATCAAGCAACAAATTTCATAATATACCTAATAATGCACTTGAGCCATTCTGTCTTCTGGTGTAAAACTGAGACAGAGCCATTAGCCTTGTGGTACTAAGTTGGCTTTTGCTGCTGAGTATCTGTCCAGTGCCTTGGGCCTGATTCATGTTAGCAGGCAGATCTTGCCAGCTCTACCCTGGGAAGAGATCTGCAGAGCAGGGGCAGAGGAAACCTCCAAGAGAAACTCAGAAGAAAACAGAGATTGGGATTTACACCACATGATTTCTGCTCTGTGATGGGGTTATTCAGTCTCCAGTGATGTCTTCCCTCAGGGTTGATAGGGGTTCATGATAAAGTAGGCCAGATTGCTTTCCTATGGACAGGCAAAGTGCTCAGCCCAAATGCTCCTGTGTGACAATTTGCTTGCCTGAGAATTGCTTCTCACTTGACCTCTCTTCTGGGTGCATGAGGGGAAAGAGGGACTCCCACTTTAACCAAAAAAAAATCCCAATTCTTTGCAACTTCACAGTATGCCCCTGGGGACTGCAGTGGGTTGGAGTTCCTGGAAACCTGCTCTGCATCCATCTTTATATGTAATGGTTAAAGCCTGTATGTTCCAGGTGTGACCTTTCTGCAGCTGACAGTAGAACATCTCCTTCGTAAATCAGATTTTGTTCATTATCCAGCCTCCATATTTCAGGAGTTCAGGAATGGATCTTTGTGCTTCTAGAAACAAAGAGCTATGCTTTCTCTCATATACGCTTTTTCTTTTTTGTATCTTTGTAGTCCCAACCATTTTACATCAAGAGCTACTCATAAAGACTATAAAATGAATCCTCACAGGAGATGGAGGATCAACAGTTTAGTAATGGGTTAGACAGCCTTTTCATGTGGAGTTTGCCAATATGAGTCCAACCCACACCCAGCAGGGACTGCAAATTCCTATCAAGTGCTGACTGGCTGTCAGCTGATAGGAAACGAACCTAGTCCCAGTCCATTTCCTACTCGATCAGTGAATGTCAGAAATACCACTGCTGCTGGAAACTGCCTCCCTTCTTCACTGGCAAGCCTGGTAGAAAGGCTAGAAATTGAACAAGCTGCAAGCTACTCTTTCTTCTCTGGGGAAAATATCTGAAATGTATTAATATTGGGAGCTGTAAGAAAAAAAGCTTACTCAAGCATTAAACCTGCTCTGCTGAGAGGCTTGTTGCTGTTACTTGGATACTTTTTACCAGCTTCATATTTAGCATAAGCATAAAGAGATACTCAGGAAGAAAGAGAAGAATTGCAAGTGGTGTTTGAATTGCAAGGGCGTAAAATGAATAGGCTAGGCAGCTTTAACAGGTGAGTGAGCTTCCACACAAGAGCTTGAAGATGTCCCAAATGCAACAGTTTTGCATTCTGAAGCTGTGCCAAGGAGAGGTAGAACTGCTCAGATGTCACAGCCAGCCTTTTTCAACCACACTGATTTTAACAAAAAATTGCTAGCTTGCTAAAAGCCAAAGTTTCTCACTAGTTCTGATGAAGCTTTGGTTAGGAAGGATTTTTTCAGATTAATAATTGAATTCTTACTTAGTGTGATTTTCTGTCTTATGCCCTAAACAGAGATTTCTAACCAAAACCCTTCTGGTGCTGGACACAGTTTCCCATCAAAGGAGTGCACACAAGAAACTGCAGTCAAAAAGAAGGAAAGAGCCAAATGAGCATGCCAGTATTATGCTCCTCCACTGGCACAAAGGCAATTTGCTTCACTTTTCACACCTACATGGTTGCAATGGTCCAAAGAAACACAAGCTCATATTTCACCTACATTTTCTCACTACCTCCAAATCTGTAGGAATAGATCTGGAAGATCCCCCTAAACATCTTTTCGTCGTTGCTTCAAATTCTAGTTTAGGAACTCTTCAACACAAGACAGAACAAAACTTAGCTCGGTGCAAGTACAGAGCGTGTATGCATGTGTGCACATGCATGATTGTACGAAAGTGGATGCATATCACATGCCACAGGGATGCTGCTCTGGATACTATGAGCAGAAGAGGCTTTCACCTGTGATTTTGGTAACTGCTTGGCTTTTTTTTCCCCCCCGTGATTTCTCACTGGATTCATCAGTCTGACAAGTGGAAGTGACAAGAAAGGTGATAGCTGGATTAATTTGTCACCAGTTTTGGACTGTGTTTATTAGCATGATGCTTCAGAATGCTGAAGCTTTGTTGCTGCATCTATCCTGCAGCTAAAGGAGCTGAGGCACGCGGTCTTGTCCACAGCCATCAGAGACAGCAGAATCAGAACCAGAATTCAGATCTCCTGTTGCCTCATTCACTGTGCTAACTGTTCAAATGCTGCTTACTCACTGAGCTTGCATCCACGTATCCTGCTTTCATTGCTGCTTTCACATTCTTGTTGATCAGAGCTCTCCCTTTAGCTATGCCTTTCAAGTCTTAGAAGCTGCAATGAATATGTATCAACATTTCAAAGCTGGAGATCCTGTGGTGGTGAAACAGAAAGGGGACGGGAGAGACAGAGACACAGGCAATCTAATTCATTTTTAAATGTCTGTAATTCATCCAAGAGCATTATCAATAATTACTAGAAGAAAGCGATAACTCACATCATGAAAAATCAGTGCTTCTGCAAAAAAGCTGGCAGCAGGCCTTACAGATATCTTGCACACCCAAAACCTTTCTTGAGCATGCTAATCAGTTAGGGGGTTGGGGGAAAAGAGACCTTGCTGTCTGTTCACTGCTCTGGTGGCCTCACCAGGGAATCCTGCTGTTCTGTCAGCTCTGTGCCTATGTCAGGCACCTTGTAGCCTCGTGCAGAAAAACTAGGTGGATGAATGCTAGATATCGTCCCTGACAGGAACTATGGGTTTTCAGAGGAGCTCAGGGAGAGATGGACACACTATTCTCCTAAGCCTCCCTTGAAAGATCAAGCCTTGATGCTCACTGTATATCCTCTTGGTGTTGCACCGCTGCTTCCTCTCAAATGCGATCATAGCTTTTCTATGCTTATGACAGGGCAATGAGCAATTCTGATAATCTGTTACACCATTTTCAAGACCATTCCTTTTAAAGCTATTTGTAGAGGTAGCAGAAGCAGTGTAAAGGTCTATAAATGGGTCCATTTTGCAGTCCCCAGCAGCTACCTCCCAACTACAGACCAGAACACCCACTGAAGACAGAACAAAGGAAGAGAAAATAGACTGGGGAGAGGGCTCTCAGAGAAGGGGAGCTGCTTGTGTTAAAACCTTTGGTTCACTTGCAGTCACTCATAGCTGCCCAGTTCCTGGACTCAGTGCTACTGGAGCAGTGGTATTCAGGTCTGTCCCCATCTCTTAAAGAATTACTGAATCATAGAATCACCAAGGTTGCAAAAGAGCTCCAAGATCATCTAGTGCAACTATCTACTTACCGCTGATATTTCTTCACTGAATCATGTCCCTTAGTACCACATCTCCACAGTTCTTGAACACCTCCAGGGACAGGGACTCAACCACCTCCGTGGGAAACCTGTTCCAGCACCTGACCACTCTTTTGGAGAAGAAGCTTTTCCTGATATCCAACCTGAATGTGTTTATGTCATTCCAATGCTGTCAAATACATGACAGAAATGTTTGTTTCTTCCTTTTTTCTTTTTTCTGTAGCAAATCATATACAATGAAAAGCATATTATTAAAACTACAGTCAAGTATTCCAAAGAATGGTATGAGTAAGATTACCTGTGATACAAATTTTAGAAGGTTCAGGTGTTTTCAAGTGAACGTGATGTTTCTCACCTATCCCATTGCTATCTCCCTCAGTCCTATTTTCATGGGCTGCCAAAACTTTGTTCAAACACAGAGCCCTGACAGGAATGAGGATGGAGTGTAAGGATGCTGTGCCACTTTGCAGAACTCTGCATTAGTCTGTGAAGGATGAATGACCCTTGTTCCCCCCAAAGTACCATAACCCACATGAAGCACCTCCAACACCAGGATAGGGGAACCTCTGGGGTGCTGAGCCTTTGGTACAATCTCCAGCCTGCCCTCTTCCCCAGATCACCAGTTTCATGGGGGCAAATTTGTTGGCAAATGTCCCATGGGGCATCTCTGTGGTCATGTTGAACCTCAGGCAGAAAGACAGCTGGGACCACAATGTCCTAAATGAAATGGAGAGGTTTGTTGGGGCTCATCAGTTTGAGATTTTGTCCTCCTCCACGGCTGCGACTGACCAAAATCTCATTGCAACACAGAAAGTCACAGCATTTGAGTTACCCCCAATACAGGCCCTCTGTGTTGGGCCACAAGCAAAGAACGTTTTCCGGTTCAGGCAATACAATGGCAGCTGCTGACTCTGTGGCACGTCTCATGAAACTGCCAAACACCTGCACTCTCCAGTTGGCATCCAGTTAATTAACAGATTCAAAAGATTAGCTTTCTGCCTGAAAACCTACACATTTTAAATCCTGCAGGTGCATCTGGTACTTTTAACTGGGAAGAAGCCACCTGGGCTGGTTGTCTCTGGGCCACAGGTGTGGTGGAAGACTTTCTGGTCTAAGGCCACCTGCCCCAGTGGCAGGGATAACCCATGGTCCACAGATGGACGAGCAGCTTTCAAAGAATGCTTAGGGAAGTTGATGTTCTTTTTCAGAGATTCTGCTGCTGAAGTCTTTGTTTGAAACCTGCCTGTGTGTTAGAAAACAGACTTCCTATATACTTGGCATGACCTCATACTTTCATACATACCTCAGAGGCTTGATAAATTCATTTAATTACAGAAATCAAATGGTTTTTAGCGGTTCTTTACTGTTTCTTGTATGATGTCTGCTGCTCTGTGCTGCAAATGGGCCGTTTTGCACTGGCCTGAAATTCAGAAATCCATATGCTACACAATCTTTGCCTTAAGCCTCAGGGCACCGGTTCCCTTTCAAAACAGAACATTTTTTCTCACTGACAAAGTGACCTTAGAGTAAATGCACCCATAGACTTCAGATAAAAACATTCTTCAGTCAGAAAATGGGAGTTTACTGCAGAGAGGATTTTCAGCAGGAAAATACCTTGCTTTCTCTCAAAAAAGCAAAAGTGTCTGGGTCGATTCCAACCTTCCTCCACCTCCAACTTTCCTTTGTTCTGTGTTTCCCCCTGCACAGGAGCAGCATCTCTTGGGAAACATAAATGTCCATCTTTTAGCTCCTTTCTCCCCACAACCATTCACCCACTGCATGCTGTGCTCTCTTTGCACCTCAGGAGATGAAAACATGCCATTACCCTTAGAGCACTGAATTGGGATGTATTCTGGGTCTGTTTTCTGCTTTGTTTTTTTTTTTACCCCCTTTAATTCAGGCCTAGTTTAGTACTTGAGCACTCCATCTGTTCACGTTACTGCCTGATGTTTGCTGTGAGCACCTAGCCCTGTGATGGCATCACTGCACTGGGTAACAGCAAGTGACATCACTGGTAACAAGTCGGTCCCCTTGGATAGGGAACTGAAAGCGCCAAGTCCTTTGCAGATGACCAGTTTCTTGAATAGACTGGACTTGAAGCTCTAGGCACAAAATAGAAACCTAGAGTTTGTTATTCTAGCCCTAAAACTGTGGCTCAAATGCCACAACAAAGACAGTGAAATTCTGTGCTGGGGCTGTGGCTGCTTTCTCTGCTTTGTGAGTGTTGTGAGTAATGATTGGAGCTATAGATTAGCTGTAAATGAAAACCCAACTGGTATGTCATGATGCTGTCATTCCTATATCCATTCCACTCAGCAGTATATTGTAAGGTTGTAATATTGTCTCCATAATCAGTGGGTGTTGTTGCCGTTTTTTTTCCTTAAGCATACGATGGACAAACAACTTCTCCACTTCACATTTAAACCACTTTCATTGTTTCTATTCATCTATCCAGGATAAATTATATGGGGGAAGATGTGTAGGAGATGAAATTGTCCTCTATTTTTATGTTTTTTTTCTTGTGGTTGTTGATTTTTATTTTTAACCTGACAAAGGATGAGGTATGTGTTGACACAGAGGAGGGTGGAAAACTTTAGTAGCCAGTCCATCACCAGAAGCAAGTCCTAAAAACCAGTTGACTGTTTTGGGGCTGGGGCAGTCTGTGAGATAAGATGATAATGGTTTTCTTGTCCTCTTCAATCTTTCTATCTAGCTTTACAATCTCTCAGTTATTTTTTATGAGTTTCTTAAAAACAAAAACAAACAAAGATCCTATTTCACAGGGATTAGAGTTTCCATGGAGAGCTGTGACTAGTTTGTGGCTTTGCTATAATGACAGCCCAAACCTGTTCTATCAGCCCCATCAACCCATGGACACACCAACATGCACACAGAGGAACACATACATGCACATGCCAACACTACATCTATAACAGAGTTTTAAATAGTAATTTTGTGTGGGGAAGTGCCAGATAATAGCTCTGGAAATGAAAGCCAATTGATCACAGATCATTTACAAGATTTGAGCTGATATGAACCAGGAGGCTCTTGGTGTCCTTGTCAAGTCTGCCTGTGATGTCCCAGCCTCCATGGTCTAATTATTCCTTGGTCTCATCAGGAAAATGACCAACAACGCCTTTGATGACAAACAAAGCCAGTTTTTTTCTGATGTGGAGGTTGACCACTGAAACTATGGAAACTGCTGGTTCTTTCTCTGGCCCTTCTGCGGACTGCTCTCTAAGTCTTCTGGCCAAAATGAGACTGGACTGGAAAGATCAGCAGCTGAACAAAATCACAAGGGTTTTAGAGAGCCCAACTGCCTGGGCAAGCAGCTCGCTTTTGATTTTACGTATTAAGTGGGCTTCATCTTGCAGCAGCACAGTCTGACCTCACTGCCTGTGCAGGAGAGTGGTGCAGAAAGGTGTTCAGTGCCTGCAGGCAGGCACTCTGCACAGGTCAGCAGCTGACTTCTGCTGCAACAGTGCACTCTGCTCACATGAGAAAGGCATTCAAGTGAGAGGAAGGTCTCACAGTGTGATTTAGCCTGCTCTATAGCAAGTTGTAAGGCTAAGAGAAATAGTCTGATAATGTTTGGACATTGATTTCTGGCTTCTGCTGTCTCCAGAGCAATTAAATGAGGCTGACAGGGAAGGGAGGGAGTGGTGTGGGAAACAGAAAAATGGTGCTTGCTATTTGAGTCTGGACCATAAGGATTGGGCAGAGCCTTTTTCACATGCATTGACTGTGTGGTTTGGATGCAGCATGCAGGGATAGACCGGCTGGGGGGGTTAATGTGAGGGGATGCAGCCCCTACCATATGAAGGACAGGTGGCCAAACAGAAACGTGGGTGGACGGAAGAAAAACATGATTCTACCTAGCCTAAGCTGAACCAGAGATTTGAGGAACCGAGTGACTGAATCCATAAGAATAGATCAGTGATCAAACTGGGCTGTTCTACGTTGTGCTGTGCCATTCTATTCCATTCATTCCTTCTCCACATAGGATTTTCACAGCTTCACCATTACTGAATGCATACATTTTAGAAGATATGCTTGTTATTCCCACAACACCTGTAGATTGTAGTTCTCCTGCTGTGCTGGCTCTCTTCTTTCTGACATACCTCACTGCTGGTAGTAGGCAATGGGAACTCTGACAGAAGGGAGAAAAGCCAGCTTGAGGCTTCTCTTGAAGCACTGAGTGTGTATCAAGAGGAATTGTTTGCAGCATAATGGTGGTACGCATCTCTTGAACTGCAGGCCAGGAGCTTGTGCTGGGCAGTTGGAACAGCAGGAGAATTAAGACTTTATCTGCTTCTGTTAAAGGCAAACAGAATTTTAGTCATTGCTTTCAGATGGAACAGGATTGAAACCCAAGATCAGAGTCAGCTTGGCAGTTTGCTGTTTGCCTGCTGATCTCACGCCAATATCGTCTGCATTGGTGCAGGGGAGTGCAGGAGCCCGAGCAAAGGCAGGGGGGAATAATTAGCAGTGCTTATTAAAAGCTCTGACGATTATTCATTACTGCTGCTGTTGGCCACCCTGTTTTACAGCATGAGCTCAGAGATAGGAGGCAGGGGGAGGGGAAAGGGAGAGCAAATGGGGCCCTTCTTAACCCTGGTGGTCCAGCGGCCGTCTCTTTTCCAGAAGACGGATGTTGAGCGCTGAGTACCTCTGCAGAGAGCTAATGGCCGACATGGCATTATTACCAGCTCGCGATGAGTTCCATTTTTTTTCTTTATGATAGTAATTTGTTACACCGGTTTGCCACACGCCCGCTGCTTCCTTGTTAATCCAATAATCTATATGAGAAAAGCAATTTGACATTCCTCCTTCCCATCTGCCACCCATCACCCAATCTATATCTTAACTATCAGTGATTTATTAATGGTGCCTGCATTAAGCACATCTCCGCTTCGTTGGTGCCCGTGTTCCCTCCCTCCTAGAGATGCTCTCTGGATACATTTAAAGAGCAGAGTCAGCATGGGGATGAAAAGCAACAAGAAAAGCACCGAAGCCAAGGGAATTTGGGACACTTTGGTCAAATAATACCAGATGAGGGAGTCTCATGGCCCAAAGTCCCCTCACATGAGACTCAAGTCAAGACCTGATGCACTAGAAAATACAGGGACCCTTTGTCAGCATCATCTTGCATCCAGCATGGATCACTGGACAGTGGCTGCTGATCATCCCCTTTCAGTGGGCTCAGTCCAGCAAATGTCAGATAATGCTTCAACAAGGTGAAACAAACACGTTCACAAACTGCAGAAATAATGGAATACGGCCTCCAGTATCCTGGGTTCCCTGAAGTCTGAAAAGGGCAAGTTTGTTAGCTTTTCTTGTCAGCGGCAGAATGAACAGCACATCTTTTCTGCGAGCACATATTTTCGTGACACTTGTAAGAACGCTGTATCTCCAATGCTCATATCCTTCAGCAAGGTTGGCTTGAGATTGGTTGATGAGCTCAAAAGGTATTGGAGGTGAAGGGCATTTGAGAGGCTAACGTACACACACATGGACACACATGCTCCTGTGCAATCACAAAGGCCTTGTTTCCTTAGAAACCAAGCTAAAATCTACTGGCAATATTTCAGCCTGCTTGCCAGTATCAGTAAGGAGCTCAGGGAGCACTTCAGTCCTGCAAAATGAAATTCTCTTTTGCTTTCTAAGGAGTTCTGTGCTTGAAATTAGATTTGGGAAGAGCTGGTTCTTGTGCAGCTTGAAGCTTGCACGGTTCCACATGCATGGGTCACAGGGCTGGTGTTCCCAGTCATTCACCTTTCATTCTCAAAATTCAGTCAGCATCCTTGCATGTGCAGACTGAGTGTTGCAAGCAGGTTTCACTGATTCAATTACTCCCCATACAGCAATTGCACATACGCTTACCATACAGCTCCACATCTTGCTGTATTTCCTTGTATGCAAAAAGCATGCTTAATGGCTTTTAATTTAACTTACATAGGAAGGACAAAAAAGAACATTCAAGTTTATATGGAAGTTTAACACATACATCTTTCCTGTCATACCATTGGAGATTCAAAGATGTGGAGTGCACATGCCAGATTGTGAGTGTTGCATAATTTAACAGGACCAGTTTTTGTCCTGTTAAAATCTCTGCTCTGTAGAAAGTTCATACTATTGACTGGATACGACAGGGGTGTGGGCAGCATGGCAGAAGACATCTTCATTTCATTTTTGCTAACAGTTCTTCTCAAAGGGACTTCATTTATTCAGAACAGCATAGCAAGACTTTTTCTGTAATTACTATTATTTTTAAATTCCAGGAAAAAAAAGTCATTAAAGAACAAAGTGCCGTAAGGAGAGCCAGATTCCTGGGGAACAACAGCAATGTGAAGATAAAGCGTTTATAAGCAAAACTGAAATGGAGTTCACTTGCAGCCTGACTGAAAGTGATGCAGTGAATGAACCAACAACATCCACCTGCTCCAGATGTGGAGAGGCAGAGGACAACCTGTGCTGGGCTGCCCGGTTGCCTTCTGAGGTACCGGGATGGCTCATACCCAGACTGCATCCTGTCAACAGAAGGGTAAATGGGGAAACAAATAGATTCATGTGGGTCTGCAGTGTCTGAATGGGAGGCAAAGCAGTTCCCAGTTAGCCTTGTTGCCATATTGAGAAGTGGTTTCTTTACTTTTTCACTGTTTTTGCCCCTTGGTTGCTGATAAACTGTGTTTGAAATGCTGCTCTTACTACTCATCTCTCCAACCACTTGCAGTGCCTCAGGATGCCTCCTAAGGTGAACATTTTTGCATCTCCCTTCCCCTAAAGCTGAGATTTTCACTGGAGTTTTAGGAAATGAGTTAACTTACATTTATCAAATGTCAGTATCATTTAGACTAATTACTTCATACAAAATGAAAAATCTGGGAATAAACAGTCTGAAAAGAACTCTTCTTTAGGATACGAGTGATCTGGTTTGAGGTTTTTCTTCTTTTTCTCTCTCTTTTTCTTTTTTTTTTCTTAAGCATTTTCACTGTTAGATGTGCTATTCATGTAGTGTCAAGAGTCCTTGCTGAAGTTTTGGGTTTTAGTGTGTCACTGTGCAATACTGTATTGATTGTAAGAAGTGCTGTCTCTGGTTCAATGAGCTTTGTACATAACTCATAATGAAACAAAACCAAGTGTTTCTGGTAACTATGCTATCTCTTAATGATCATGAAATCAGTCACGATCATACAATAATTATAATCAAATCTGATGAATGGATAAACAGTTCTTTCCTCCTCTCATTCCTCCCTGCCTAATATTCCTCAAGTAGAGGCTGATGAGGAAGGGCCTGTGTTAACCTAGCTGTCTGTTCCATTCATTCACTCATGCTGATGGAGAGACAGACTCTGCCTCAATTGCTTGAAACTGTATTTTAACCTGAGATTTTGTGAAGTAAATCTCTTTTATACCCTCCTACAGGTGCTGTTCCACTTTCCTATAACATATTTAAATCCTTCTCCTGTTGGATTTATAAAGAGATTGGCTACATGCATTGCGTGTGTAATACAGAGCAGAGCAATGTGAAGACTGGCCTTAAATTGCTTAAGAAAGTTCTGTGGCAGAGGACATGGACCTAAAATGGGAAAACCTGAGTATTCCAGTCTCCAGAGACGGCAAATGCTGCCCCTCTGTGCTTTGTGTGTCTTAGCACTGTGCTACTGAATAAAGCAGTGTCTGCCTGCAGTCATTCATTGTGAGGCATACTGAAAATGGAAAGGAATTTTTTTTCATTTCAAACTGAATGAAATGTTTTTCCTGAGCCAAAATAAGAAAAAAAAAAAAAAAAAAAAAAAAAGAGAGAGAGAGAGAGAGAGATTGTTTGTTTGTTTGTTTGTTCACTGATTTGGCAAAGAAATTCCCCTAAGCATTTGAATTCTGGCTCAGATTACAACTACTACAATGTTTTGTCTTTTCCTTTTTCATGTTCATCTGTCAAACAGCAACAATAGTTCTCACATAGTCCTGCTGGAAGCGAGGTACAATGGCTCAGGGTAGAAAATGGTGGATAAGGGAGGGTGAGGCAGCATAGGAGGACTATGCAGACTTGGGGTGTGTGTGGCACAAAGGTGTCACAACAACTGGAGAGTAAGGCTGAGCCATGTGGAAGCAAAATGTATGAGCAAATCCATTCTTCTCCCTCCTCCTCTCCACAGTCATTGTTTGCAGTCTCTGCTGCACTCCCTTCTGGAAACAGAAATATTTTGAGAACTGCATGATGCCAGCTTCTCCAGCTGACTTTCTCCTCATGAGAAGAACAAAACCCCAGAAAAAAAAAACAAAACAAAAACAAAACCCAAAAACCTGCAGGAATAATCCTGCAAAGCATTTTAATAAAGAGTCCCATAGACAAAGATGGGAAGCACATCTTTGGTGTATGATCCTACAAAAATGTAAGAAGAATCTGTGTATTTGCTCCGGGCATTCCCTTAGGCTGCATTGCCTTAATAGCATAATGATAAAGAAAACTAATGCAAGAAAAAGAGCAGAGAATATGGAGCAGAGGGAGGGAACTCAGGCTCAAGATGGATCTTCATTTCATGTATTCCCCTCCTACTCCAGATAACACCAATTAGCTTGATCAGTAACTCTTAAAAACTGGGGCTTTTGATGTGTCTCAGGACCTGGGGTTAGCCTGGATTTTCCCTCTCCCAACATAGCTCTTCAGCAAATGTTCTGAATAAATGATTTTAACCTCATCCTCTACATCCACAGCCTTATGTTAGGAAAAAGTAAGAAGTCAGCATTTTGCATTGTAAAGCTGCCTGGTGCTGAGTATTTCACGAATTGCAGAGGGGCCAGATGATGGATTATTTGCCCCAGCTACTTTGCGTAGAAGAGCTCAGCTGACAGTAGTGTAGGAAGAAGGACTTTGTTAATGGCTGCATAAAACACAACAGAAAGCTGAGAATAATTTGCTGGGAGAGGGAGGGAGACAGTAGGAAGAAGTTTAATCTCAAGGTATTTGTAGCTTTGTAGATCTGTGCAGTTATCTTTTCAGATGTTAAATCATTTTCTCCTTGTAATCTGCTTGTGTTGTTGTTTTTTATTTTGCTTTGCTTTGTTTTCTTTTTTCCTCCTAAGGAATATTAAATATGTGTAAAATTCTTACAATCAAATGTGAAAAAGCAGTGCTGGATAATGCTTTGACAACAGCCAAGCTGCCCTAAGCTGACATTACTCCATAAGATATCTGAAACTTTTTTCAGTGAAAGATTCAGGGGAAAAAGTGTGCTGAGTTGATGAACTTTTTCATCACCTGATGAGCAGGTGAGTAGACTGTGAGTAGACTGCCAGGCTGAGAAGTATCAGCAATCAGAGGGAGACACTGATGCATGCTATTGTGCAGTGATGTAGGCAGACCAACAGAGTTGTCTTAAGTTCCCGCAGGGGGAAGAAGCTAAGCAAACTATCAACCCTGGAGGCAAATGGCAAAAGACATTCAAGATGAGGGAGACAGGACCCTGGTCTCTGCTCAGAGCAGAAGAGGGCACCTTTCCCTTGCTCCTGAAGCACTGTATGTGAAGCTCTGGGGATAAAAGTGGAAGAGGATGAAGATAGTGATTCAGAACCAGAAAGGGACAACCACGTCAAGGTGGTTTAACTGAGGACTCAAGTCGGAACCAGTGCCACCAAAGAAAGGCAAAGGATCTTAGTTACTGGAAATTCGACTCTGAGGGACACTATGGCACCCACTTGACATGTGGATAACCTCTACAAAGAGATTTGCTGCTTTCCAGAATCCCACATTCAGGACATGAGGAAGAGGCTACCAGGTATGTTAAAACTGGAAGACTACTATCTGTTTCTGTTCTATTAAGCTGGCTGAAACTAGGAAATTAAGAAATATTAGAAGAAAGATGTTGAATGGATTGGGAGCACAGGTAGTGTTCTCTTTCATCTTCCCAGATGGAGATTGGGATCCAGGCAGGAGGAAGAGAACAGACCAGTTGAATGAACAGTTGCGTAGATGGTGTAGAGCTTTAAGTTCTGTGATATAGGACACACAGTCAATAGATCAGGCGTGTCAACACTGAATGGGACACAACTGACCAGGAGGGGCAAGAGCATAATGAACAGCAAATTGGCTAGGCTGATCAGCAGAGCTTTAAACTAGATTTGATGAATGTATTGAATTGAATGTACTGCTGAGAGACAGAAAAAAGCCAGGGTACAATGTTGCTTCAGGAAGCAGAAGGGGAAAACTTCAGATTTATCAAAGTAGATTTGGCAGCAGGCTCCTTCAGGAAGGTAATGTGGTCAATAACCCAGTTGAAGTGCCACTGTACCAATGCACAGCATGGGAAATAAGGAGAAGTTGGAAATCATGAATCAATTACAAACTATGACTTAATAAACATGGTGGGATGAATTGCACAACTAGAACACTACAGTTGGAGGCTACAAGCTTTTTAGAAGGGATAAGGAAGGCATGAGGAGTGGGACAATTGCCCTCTATGTTAAAAATTGGATAGACTGCAAAGAAATGCCTCTGAGAAAAAGTCATGGCCAGGCTGAGAGATTATGGATTAAATAATGGACCAATAAAGGACATCAAGTGGTCAGGGTCTATTACAGACCACCTGATCAAGGAAAACATGTTGATGAGGCCTTCTTGTTTCAGCTAGGAGAGATGCCACACTCACAGGCTCTCACACTGAGATGTCTGCTGAGAAGAAAACATAGTGGGCTGCAAGCAATCCAGAGAAATCCTGGAATCTGTTGAGGATAACTTCCTGGTCCAGGTATTGGGCAGATCCACCAGAAGTGGACTTTTACTGGACCCAATGCTCACCAGTGCAGGTGAGATCATTAAAGAGGCAGTGGCAACAGGGATGGCTGGTCTAGGAAGAATACAGGGATGCCATCTGAACATGCAGTGATGGAATCAGGAAAGCCAAAGTGCAGATGGAACTGAACATGGTGAAGAAGATGATAAATAACAAGAAAGGTTTCTTTAAATGCACTGGTCAGAAGAGACAAGCAAAGGAGGACATACTCCCCTCTGAGGGGGTATTGGCTTCAACAGACATGGAAAAGACCAAGGTACTCAATGAGTTCTTTGTGTTGTTCTTCATTGACCAAGTTAGGCTTCCAATGCCTCTCATGGCCCTGAAATTCTAGGTGGGGGTCAAGGGAGCTAAATCTTTCCCACCATAAGAGCAGAGCAAATTGAGACTACCTCATGAGGCTGTAACCCTGGGGTCCTGAAGGAATTGGCTGATGTGGTTGCCAAGCCACTCCATCATATTTGAAAGCGTGTGGCTGTCAGACTGCCATGGTTTTATGACTATTTGTTATCAGTATTCCACATCATAACATCATGGAGTACACTGGGAGTTAAGGAGTTAATGCTCCAGTTCTGTGTACTGTTGATATTTCCGGATTCCTTGTTCTCAGAAGAGAAGAACTACATATCCCAAAACACTTTCACTGTTTCAATTCCATTTTCCATTTAGTGGGAAAGATAAAACTGCTTGTGAGTCATAAGATGTCCCCCCCTTCTTTCACTGCTTGTCACTGGGGTGTGTGCTTCCTAGTCATCTTGCCTTCAATATTAGAGTAAGGCCTTTGGTTTTGGACACTCTCTTTCTCATTTTATTTGATTTATTAGCTTCAATTGAAATTACATTACATTATATAGTGTTATCTTGCATTCTGCTATCATATTTAGTAAATTAGTTTTCTCCCTTATCTCGTTGCTGCTGTTTTGTTCTTAGGACCATTTCCCTACATCCCCTCCCCCCTTCCTTTCTTAAAGTGGGGGTCTGTGGGTCCCTCTACTCCATCAGTCATGGAATTGGGCCAAACCAGACCTGAAGTCGTTGAAAGTAACTGGAAAAAGGGAAACATCACTCCCATTTTTTAAGAAGGGGAGAAACAAAGATGTGGGAAATTACCAGCCAGTAAGTTTTACCTCTGTGCCTGGAAATGTCAGAGCAGACCAGCCTGAATGAGATATTAAGGCACATGTGAGTTGATTTGAGAGTTACCATCACAGCTTAACCAAGGGCAGATTTCTGACCAATGTGGTGGCCTTCTATGATGGAATGATGGTTTTGGTGGACTAATGGAGGGCAACTGATATCGTCTGCTTGGACTGGTGCATGATCTTTGACATGGTCCTGCACCACATATTTATCTCTAAGTTGGAGAGGTACGGTTTTGAAGGCTGAGCTATTCAGTGGATAAAGCTTGGTTGGCTGGTCACAGCCAGAGAAGTGTCAATGGCTCTGTGTCCAGGTGGAGGCTGGTCAACAATGGTATCCCCCAGAGGTCCATCAAGGGGCCAGTGATCTTCAACATCTTTATCAATGACACAGACAGTGAGATCAGGTACCCTCAGCATGTTTGCTAATGACATTAAGGTGAAGCTAATTAATGCAGTTGACACAATAAAAGGATGGGATGACATCCAGATGGACCTGGACAAGCTTGAGAAGTGGGTTCACATGAATCTAATGAGGTTCAACAACGCCAAGTGTGAGATGTTGCACTTGGGTTGGGGCAGACCCAGATGTGTGTACAGACTGGGAGAAGAACTCACTGAGAGCAGCCCTGTGGAGTAAGACTTCAGGGTCCTCATAGATGAAAAGATGAATAAAGAAAGTATGGCAGCAATGAGATGGGTGAATTCTTTTCTCTTTTTCTGCTGAATCATTTGTGTCCCATGAGCTGTAGTTTCTGAGATGGCAAAATAATGTGCAAATTCAAGCTGATGTAAAGTAAGAGTGAGGAGAAGACAGAAGCTGAAGTGTCAGCAAGGAGATCATTTCAGTCTTCTGTATGAGGAATTGGAACCCACAAATTTTTCCCACTCCCAAAAAGCATGGCTGAGCCACCAGGATAGAATCCTCTGAACATATTCTGAGAACATATTCTAACATACTGAGAGGGAGAAAATACACATTTTGTCACTAGGCCCTCTTGCAACAAAAGCATTTGATAATGTGGACATTAAGAATAAAGAATGGCCACCAGTGAGAAAGAAGGAGGTGACTCTCCCCTTCTACTCTGCCCTTGTAAGGCACCATCTGGAGTACTGCATCCAGGCCTGGGGCCTCCAGTACAGGAGGACGTGGAGCTCTTGGAGCGGGTCCAGAGGAGGGCCATGAAGATGATCAAAGGGCTGAAGCACCTCACCTATGAGGAAAGATTGAGGAAGCTAAGCTTGTTCAGCCTGGAGAAGAGAAGGCTCTGGGGAGATCTTATTGCGGCCTTCCTGTACTTGAGGGGATCTTATAAGCAGGAGGGGACTGACTTTGCTCTCCTGTTGGGTTAGATGTTAGGTAGAAGTTCTTTACTCAGAAAGTGATAAGGCACTGGGACAGGCTGCTCCCCTGAAGGTATTCAATAATAGGTTGGATGGAGCCCTGGGCAGCCAGATCTGGTGGGCAGCAACCCTTCCCACAGTCGGTGGGCTGGAACTGGGTGGTCTTTTAGGTCCCTTCCAATCCAAGCCATTCTATGGTTATGTGATTCTTATGATAGTTATACAATTCATCTTTCCCTCATATTTTATTAAAAAAATAAAGGAAATTGAAAACACTTGAAAATATATCTTTCCTGTTTGTATTGAAAACGGTTTGTCTTTGATGAAAGCTTGTTTTTTTTTGAGTCTTTAAAAAAAAGAAATCCTAGCAATTCATATTTTTGTAAAAATGTTTCCAGAGGAAAAAAAAGTAGTTTCTGGCTAGCTGTAGTTATCAAGTTTTTTTAAAATTAAAATCCCTTTCTCCTTGCATTCCTGCTGCTTATTTGACAGTCTCTGCTTGTCTTTCCTGTACTCATTCGTCATCACTTCACAATCTCTCTTTGTACTCTACACTTCCTACTTTTAATTGGAATTTTCTTCTTTCCAATTCCTTCACCCTTTCTGTTTCAGAACTCTTAGGTGATAATACTAATAATATCCAAGTTGAAGCTGAACTTCAGACCTATGGTATAGTTGAGTTGTTTTGAGATACCTAAAAAATGTTAGAAAAAGAACAGATAGACAGAGACGTAGTAGAATATTTTTACCCGATTTGTATAAGCAGAAGAGAGATGCATTAGCTTCAGCTAAAATTGAACTCACATTTCTCTTCTAGAAAAAAAAAACAAACTAAGGTTTGTTATACAGGAGAATATATATATTTTTACTTATGATATATGTATGTTTATAATGAACAGTGTGCATTTCAACTCTTTCCTTGCCCAAAAATGTGTCAGCCAAACAACTCGAAAGATCACTGAATCAGAAAATCATGGAGGAGGTTATAGAGGTTTCTTCTCCCACCTTCTGTACGGCCAGTCAAACCAGGTTGCTCAGGTGTCCATCTGACTCCATGGAGATATTCACAACTCTAGGCAAGTTGCGAATATCTCCATGGATGGATATTACCCCACTTCCCTTTGTGCACCTGCTTTGATCTATTGGGAAAAGCAGAAGGTAACTTAGTTTGCAAATGTGGTCTGAACAGGAATGAAGTTGCATTGGTTGAAGCGCTGGCACCTGATCTGTTGTGTCACGCTTATCTCTCTCTACCATCAGCTTGAAGCAAACTGGAGAAGCAGTTTGCATTTGGATCTCTGTTGCATAAGCATCATTCAGGTTTCAGTGAAACACACGCAGTTTACTCAAGTGATCACATGCAACTGCCTCCAGAAAGAGGAGAAGAAGAAATACTTGGGTTCAACCTGTCAAAGAAGGACTAGAAAGCTGTATTATAATGGGCTCATACAACTGGAAAGTAGCAGAATACAAGGGAGGAATAATGGTAGAAAAGACTTTCTTGACCAGGAAGAGCAGCAGCACGCAGGAAGTTGGAATGCTGCTGGCATCAGACAACCACAGCTTCCTTGCCTTATGAATGCAAGCCCTTGAGCTGCTCTCCTTTCAGGTGACCACGTTCATAATCAGTCTCTCATATCATGCGCTGAAACTCATCCAGCACTCTGTGGCAGCACAGGCTCTCAGGATGGATGTGCTGCTGCCCAAGAAACAGGCTGTTTGGTAGCGTGGGGCAGAAGTGAATCCAGAAGTCCCAGCACCTGTGGGTACCTACAGCAACTTCCACCAAACCAAGGGCCCTCCATATGCAGAAACCTTCAAGATCAAGACCCAGCTGAAACAGTTTTACCATATAGACATTTCTGGCTTCTTTACCTCCATGTGAAAAAACCTCAGCATATTATGGAAAAAATGGCCTTCTCAAAGTTGAGCAATTGAGAAGAGGTTTAACAGTCTGACCATCTTCTTTTGTGATATGATTTATATAATATAATAACCAAGTTACATATTTTGAAAATGGTGAGGTCTAGAAGTGCATGAAACATTCAAAATGAAACCTGAAATGGAGTGAAATTGGACTGGCTGCAACTGTCAGTGTGAGCTTAAAACATAGGCAGGACTCATTAGGAAATTCATCTGACCTTTTTGATTGAACCCAAGGCTGATTTTCTGTCTGATCCATAAAGAACATCCTTTTTCTTTCTTCCCCCTTTCACCCCTCTCTTCCCCCCTTTTTTCGCCACTAGATGAAATCTCACTGATTATGACCAGAAGCTCCTAAGTTTGTTCAAACCCAAAGTTCAAAGCAAGTTCAAAGTATGGGAAGCATGTACCCATGAAAATGGGAATATTTGAATTTTGAATCTGTAAGATCAGAGCAGCTGGAATTTGTACTTTGCTGAGGCTGCCTGAGTCAGAGTGCTCTGAAAAGATGAGTTAAATCCAGATGAATGGAGAAGAATGAAGAGGTTCTGACTTTGGCCTTGATCCTAGCAAAGATGGCTTGCTTTCTTATATGATTTGCAATACATGTGAACCCTACTCACTAAATATTTGGATACAGACTGCTGTGAAATACATTAGAAGTGGGTAAATCAGTGCATAGGAGAAAGATGAGAAAAATGTATTTCCTGCTTGGATGTTGAGTAGAAAAATGATTTAGGAGAGATCAAACTCCATAAGATGACTAGTTTAGTCTGGAGGTGCCATTTTAGCGGAAGCTAAGCAGTGCTGTCTGTAATCCGGTTTAAAAAGCTTCCAGGCTCACCCTAGGGAGTGGTAAAGAAATCAAGAAATTGCCTTGCTAAGCTCTGAAGAGAAAGGCAGAAAACATGCACTATCCTTCCTAGGGGGAGTAGGAGGAGTAAAGGACTGTGTAAGACTGTTGCCATTTGGAGGTATTATAAAAACAAGCAGATAAAGACTAGTCTTAAATTTACTTTTCCCCTTTTCTGTAAACTGTTTGAGTTTATACCTGCCCTAGCATGAAGATTTTACCACAGAATTGCAATTTTTACTACAGAATTGCATTCTGCAGCTTGCTCTCTCCTGCTAAACTTCAGTTTGAAGCTCCACACTTAGTTCTATACTCTGCTTGAACAGGCCACTATTGAAAAATGGAGCTGGGACATAGTGGCACTGATACGTCTGCTTCTTGTGACCATCATTTTATGCTAAGAAAGATTTACGGGTAAGAGATGTATGCAATGCTGCCTGAAGACATCCAGTGCTGGACAGCAGATAATTCTGTCAGAAGAAAATCAAAATATAAAATGAGAGAAATAAAGAATGAGAAAGAAATGAACCTGTGAAAGATTGAGTTCTGAAGGCTGGAAAGACCCACTTGTATCATCCTGCCTGACTCCCTTTCCAACAGCAGGCTAGGAGCCACGTCCAGCAACGTCCTGCCTAATCCAAAGATGTGTAGATGAGCAGAAGTGTATGATTTTAAAATTCCTTATCATCCAGGTGAGCACTCTCTTGGTGCTGACAATCCCTAGCGCTGGTTCTGTCCTCAAAAATCTGGGACAGGACTGCACTGCAAGCTAATGCACTGTACTGATTGATTTAGATAGTGTTAACTTCCCATGAATAGTATAGTCTGAATTTGGGCAAGAATAAGAAACTGAAACTTCAAGGAAACAAATTTGCTTACTAATAATTCTGTACATTTTAGTGGTTAAATCAAGGGATTTTCTTCATGACCCTTTCAGGTCCTCTTCTGTCTGTGTACTAAATCGCTCTCATCACTGTGCTGTAATTCATGATAGCTGCTCAGCTCTTAGGCAGTGCTGCCTACTACAATACCTCACCCTCTCCAGGGATTAGAGGTAAGGGGTTAAGCTAAAGTAGTCTCCTAGAACACTTCAGTACGTATTTCTGGGCCAGTCTCAGTAGCCTCTTGCAACTCAGGAAAAAATTAATCTGTCTTATTATGTGCTTTGGTATAACACACTGCCTCTGTCCTTTTCCGTAGCACGGAAAGTTAGGAATGTTTGGAAGGTGGTAGAACAGGGATGTGGACACAAGAGTAGAAAGTTTGTTTCCAGTACCCTGAGCAAACGTTTTCTTACTGTAAGATGCTGCGCACCCTGATTTGGGTCACATCTATGCCTGCCAAACGCTATGGGTGTCAGCCATCCAGCACTCGCTTATTCTTCTGGTCCTGCTGGTAATTCAATCAGGGAGGTTCTCTTTCTCCTGCCCCTGGGGCAAAGCGTTCACTCTGGAGTGAAGAAGAATAATGTTGTCCCTTCTCTTGCTTGCATCCTGCCTCCATTTCCCTCCTGCTGCTTCTGAACCCTCTGACCCTTTCAGAGGCAGCTCAGCAGTCTGCTCCACCTTTTATTGAATTGAATTGCAAATCTGGGGAGGCCGCAGTGGGAGCAAGCCATCCATTTCAATTCTTTGTCCCTGTTGTCCCTCCCATGGGACCAGGGCAGACCCTGAGGAAATGCAGTCCACCTTTTTTGATCGAGTCCTCTGATGAGATTAACTTCTTGTTTAGTAAGAAGTCGGTCATTTCATCCCAGCTGTGTTTGGTCCAGTCAAAGCTCACTCATAAGACAGAGCAAAATTTCTGTAACTCTGCATACCCTAAGCAACTCATGGGCAGTGTCTCACCCTTTCAGCAGCATTAATGGAATATCAGGCTTGCAGAACTTGACTCACTATTTCTGCTGCTCATTAGGAAAAATGAGGCAATAACAGGGCAGCCAGAAGTGACAACCGAGGTTCCTATTGTAGTGACAAGATCAATTCTGAAATGAGCACCCTGCAACAAATTCAACAAAAAAAAGACTTCCTGCTGAGTAACCATGGAAGATGGACGACCAACAGGAGAAGCACTGTGACCTACAGCATGTGCTACAGGGAATTACAGTCCCCTAATCCTAAAGAAACTTGCACAGACCTCAGTTGGAGGGACTGTGTCCTTAGTTAGAGTGACTAATTCTCCCCCTAACTGCTGGAGGTGAGGGGTCAGAGGGAGAGGTCAGAGTGGGTCACAGATCACTGGAGAGCATACAAATCAAAAATAAACCCTTGGCCTTTCATCTTGGTTTGTGTTAGCACTTGGATCTATCTTTTTTCAGCTCCAGCCTTGTTTGCCCCTTAGAGCAATCTGCTTCCTCCTGAGCATCTGTAGAAAAACAGCCATACTCACAGAGTTTATGCCTGACACCTCTCTGATGTCCCTGTACAGGTGACCCTGTAGCAATAGGATTTCACTGCCAAGTGTCCCTAGAGACTTGCAACATGTCATTACAACTGGTAGTTCAAAGCTGTCCTCTGTGGTGTGCTGGATGGCACATCAGCTCTTTGCAACCTGCTCAGTACCCACATTGCCTTGCATGAGCCATCAATGCAATGCCTCCTTCATTGCTCCTGGCCAGAATTCCTCTTCTCCTGTCCTGCACTCCTGAGGCTTCTTGTTACTGATGCAGGGATGGGCATGGGGAACATAGGGAGAAGGACTGAACTCCTCTCTCTCTCTCTGTCTCAGCCTTTCTGTGCATGGGTGTGTTGTTTTTCTTTCTTTCAGCAATGGCAGAAAATAATCCTGCAATCCTGTTTCAAAATTAGGAATGTTTTTTGATGTTTGGAAGGTCTTTATCTCTGTAAAGCAGAACACTTCTGATCTTGGGTACTTTTGTGCCTCTCCTGCAGCCGTTGTTATGCCTGTTCCATTTTGCAGAAATGTCTTAAAAATTAGCTTTGTTTCAAAAACGGAGAACTAAAAGGAGCCTTCTGGCAATTTCTTGAGAGAGAATGCTTTCATCTGCAGGTGACCAGTGTGACTGGCACATCCTGATGGCACAGGACTGCCAGGTAATGCAGAGCCAGGCCCTGAACCTGCTCTTCCACCTTGGTAGCTGCCGTCATGGCGCACTCTAACTGGAAGCTGCAAAGAGGGAGCATGCTGCCTTGCTTTGCTTTTCTTGTTAGTGTTCCTGAGGAGCTGGCAGCTCTCCCCTCCTTCCAGGTTTGTTTGATTTGGTGTTTTCACTTGGTGCTGTGTGGGTGTTTTCCAGTCCCTTGGGCTTAGATACCTGGCCCTGGGGGACAAAATTGTCAGTGCACTGCTCATTCTGAGACTCTGATGGGGAGCAGAAGTTGCAGGTTTTGTCTTAGCAGGGGAATGTGTTCTAGCTGTGAATAAGATAATTGGTTGCAAAAAACATATGGTATGTCTCTGTGTGAGAAAGGCACACACAACTCAGCCTTGTCGACAAAATGGCCACAGAGCACATTGCTGTATGGCATATTTTTTATCTTGTTATGCCTCTCCCTGTACCTACTATTAGAAGGTATCTTTACCGTTTCGCTGGCCTGAGGTCTGGTGAGAAATGGTAAAGTCAATATTCCCACAAGGCGCCCATGTCTCAGCAGGCCAGCCCATTATTTTTCCTCTCAACAATGGCCACCAAATCTCAGAAGGCTTCCTTGAAATACAGGAGGAATTTGTTTGTAGTCTGTATGCTGTTACTTAGAGTATTACCCCCTTTTGGTATGAGAATAACCACTCCTAGCTGAGCTTCAAGAAAAACCAGACTGTCCCAAGAAAAGGTGGCCTGGTGCCCAGGAATGTGCTGGTTTCCATGGTGATAGCTTAAGATGGGCTGTCTAGGGCCAAATCAGATCCCAGCAAGCCCTGAAGGTATCTGGGGCGTTGGTGCTTGCTACCTGTGAGCAGCAGTTAGGAGGTTTCCCAGTACTTTTGCTTAGCTGTAAAACAGCTGTGAATTCTGCAGCTTGTTGGGGCTTTTCATTCAAAAGGTGCTGCAGTGTTGATGGACCTGGCCAATATTGTTGGGAAAAAAAAAACAACAAACAGTGATGAAATCAGTGCTGAAGGCAGTGCTTTCCTAGGATAGAGTGGGTTCTGCCTTTAGTGGCTGGTCACGACTGGCAGCATGGAAATGTGCATGGAGAGAAAGAGTTTGGGGGGTTATTTGGTCCCATATGCTTTGCTACAGGGACTGGAAATTTAATCCTTTTTGTTTCTGGTAGATTTTCACACAAGATTAGCAGAAAACTGGAGATAGACACATCAGGTTGGGAATGTCAGTCTGTTTTCCTTAGACATGTCTCTGCTTTGGACATCTGCAAATAGAAGTAGCTCCAGTAATGGACACCGAAGAGCAGTAACAGTACAAACTGCTTATTTTGAGGTATTTTAGCATGCTGGATGAAAGCCACCTTCTTCACTGATTGTAGATTGTTGAGACTAGTGATGATCTACATAGAAGGAAGACTATCTTTTCAGAAGAAATCTGGTTCTATTCAGTAACTAAGTAGAATTTCATTCTGTATAGCTTCACATAGAAAAAGGTAACAAGACTGTTGCAGCCTTTGGCATGAGTCTTACTCACATCTTTAATGCAAGCATGAGGTTTGCAATCCTCTTCCTAGACAGCCCGCTTTGGTTGTTGTCCAGAAAGCAACTCCAAATGAAGTAATAGCAGCTTGGACTATTTTTGAACAACAACAGTCTTTTTTATTAATAATTTATGTGCCTAAAAATTTCCCTGTCATTCTTCCCCTCAGAATGGCACTTCTTTTATTAGCTTCCTGTTGAGCAGATTATGTTTTGATTTGGGGAGAGATGATAGTTATTCCTTGATGAGAGGAGAGACAGGAATTATTGGAAACACACAGCATTTCTTACAATCAGATGGCTGCATGTGGCTGAGCTGATGCTGGATGACATTTTCACTCCAGTGTAACACAGCACATGTTGTGTGCTGGTGCCCTGCTGGGTAGTAGGAACCTAAAAACTGACATCTCAGTGCTGGGCAATCAGAGCACCTCTTTTATTTGTGTGTTTCCAATGTGTTCAGTTCTAAGTGCTGAGGAAAAACTACAGGGAAGAGAGGAAGTAAATAATGACCAGTCTTTTCTAATCAAACATTCCCAGCTCTCAACCATTAGCAAGTAAGGAAATTCAGATATCACAGAGAAACTCTAGTGTTCCATCGTCACCAGCAGTGAAACTGCTTATTCCCTGTCTGAATCCATTTCTGTTCCTGGTCTGTACAACTTTTTATACCAGAAAGATATATATTTATTTAAGAACTATTTCAAAGAATTACTTCTACCTAAATCTGACAATTCTGGTGATTCTTTATTGGGTGAAACAATGACTAATTGTTCTTTAAGTGCCTCTCATTGGTAGGATTGTTGATAGTCAAGTTTGTTTCTCTATAATGACTTCAACCATAAGCTATTGTTTAGCCTTTTGGTTAACACTATGTTGTTTTCATAGACTTGTTGACGGTTCCAGTCTAATGGGGTCAGTATTTGGCTGCAAACTCACTCATCAGCTAACAAAATAGTACGTAAGCCTCCAGCCCTAGAGATTATAATTGAAAGGATCTTCACATGCCTGTTGCTTTCAGTGTATTTCTGCACTCGTCTTTTCCATTTGTTTTCCTTTTTGTGAGAGAGCTGGAGGCTGTTTCATTTCCCTTAAGAGACAAGCACCCCTGCCAGACATCACAGCTCATTATGCACTGCAACACACAGCTGCAGCAATGATAGAATCCACTTACTGATTGACATTGGTGGGTCTTGGGGGAGGCACGCTCCACCTGAAGACCCCAGCACACAATGTGAAGCAGGAGCACAAGTCACTTCATGCCGTGATTCTTACAAGACTCCATAATGGTGCTGCAAACTCAACATTTTGTTACTGTCAACCAGACCATTTTTATTCTGGGTTGAAATAGTTTGATTTGCAGTAATCGATAAGGAAAACTCAACTCGCTTCACTGAACATTTTGATTAAATTATTTTCTATTTTTCTCTTTTCACAGAGATTTTCTCTCAGAATACCTGATAGCAGTTTTCTGAAATTGCTAGGCTGAATCTCTAAGTAGATGCTTCCACCTTCCCATAGCAATTTCTCATATATTGTGTAAAAACTTTTGGGCAACTTTTGGGCTTTTCTTGCTCCCTTTGCCCTGCTGTCTCCTCATCTGCCACAGCTGAAAGAGAAATACAGGCTAACAATTTCCAAAACAGCCAAGTCCCCTGAGCCTAAGCCTCATTCAAGGCCGGGTGCGATTAGTGCCAGCTTTACACACAGCTGAAGCAGGCAGTTGCCTAGAGCAGCAGGCTTCTGGTGGCAGCAAACAGTCGCTGTTCCTTTGCTGCTTTTCTGTCTCAGGACCAGGGGAAAGGAGGCTGCCTGCCCACAGATCAAGAGGTGAGAGCCAAGGGCTGTGCTTGAGTGTGCATTGTCTCCCTGGAAGCAGAACTCCCTGCCCATCCTGCGACCGAGTCCTGAGGATGGCTTGTACCCCCTACTTGCCCTCCCCAGGCAGCAAGTGTCCACCCTCGTTGCCTCTCATGCGGTGGCAAAATTGAACTTCATCTATACTGGTGCAGGAGGTTCAGCCATGTAAGGTCTGCTTTCCTTGTACAAATAAGGTTTAGGCTCTTAAGTCGCTCATATTCCTGTGAAAACATTACTGTGGAACACATTAATCCTACCACTGAATTTTCCATAATGACACAGTGTAGTTTGACTGGTTGTGAGGCATAGCTTGTTTTTCACCAACTGACTTTAGTTGGCACCTCCAGAGAGCTTATATGTGTGGCTGATGGGAAGAATAAATGTTTCACATGTGCATTTGTATATGAGTATGATTTTGATCAAGTTGGTGCTTACTTATTCACATCTGATGAGGATTTACATAGAAGGTTTGAAACATACATAATGCTTTAGTATAGTACTGGGACTATAATATACTTTGGCACATAGTCCCAAACATATCAGGAAAGGCCTCTGTGTAGCAGAGTTCTGCTTAGTTCAGAGAATAGAGGTGCTATGACTCTGTCTCCTGTATTGCCCAATAAGGAACAGCTCTAATTGCAAAAATAAAGCATGACACGCCAAATGAAGAGGGGCCCTGTCTGATTCAACTCTACAGCTCCTTTAGTACATTTCCTGGGCTGGACATCATAAATGATGTGATCATTTATCATGTCTTGTAAGTGATGCTGGTGCATGAGACAGCTACAGTCTTCCCAGATGAGTATGAATACAGATTCTGTTCCAAAGGACACTTGAGGTGTGTATTTCCACACAGAGCATTATAATATGCATTATTATTATTCCTAGCACCACTGTGTGGTGGGCACTGGCTGCAGTAGGGATACGTGTGTGTGTTAGTTGCATAGTGCATTCAGCAGCAGCGTTTCCGTGCTGCACAAAAGATGCCCTCAGAAATAAATACTTTGCTGGTGGGGGGCTATGAGTATGCCTATGGTGGGCAGAGCATGCATAGGGAGAGGCATGGGACAGAACTTGTTTGTGCTGCTTTGTGGGGTAGGCCATGTGGCCATGTTGGCTGTGTGAGTGTAGACACGGTGCCTGTAAAGCACTAATCTGGGCAGTAAGTGGATTACATGCTCAGTGTCATGTGGGTGGCATGCATTGTGCAGTGCATCAGACCCCAGCAAAGGACAACAGCAAGTCAAATGGAAATGCTGTCACTGTGAAGCAGCACAAGGCAGAGTTGTATCACTGCTCCAGCCCTTCTCACCTCTCCTCACAGCTCTTCCCCTTTCATTTTTTTCAGGGCGGGGAGATCTTCACTCCATTTGCCGAGTGACCTCCCCATCCCCTGTCTGCTGCACTGGCGAGAGATTAGCACAGATGAGAAAACACAGAAGATACCCGCTGGAGCCAATCTGGGGAGTTCTGCGACAGAAGGAGTGAGCAGTGAGGTGTCTGAGCGTGGCTGAGTGTCTCTAAGGGATGCGGATGCAGGATGGTTTCAGGGCCTGGCGCCAGTGCTGCAGTGGGGAATTGTGAGCACTTTAATTAGGAGCTGGCTTCAGCATTTCCCCAGGGCAGTGGGAGAGGGGGTGAAAGGAAGCCCCTGGAGAGGAGAAAGGAGCAAAGAGCACAAACTGGAATAGATTTTCTAATGGATGTATCCCTGTTACGTCTGCGGATACTCTGCACTGGGAGATCTTCTGGAAGTCCACCAAGAAAAATAGGTGCAGTTACAATTAATGAAAGAAAAGATGATAGTGAAAGACTTTTCTTGTTCCAAATATGAAGAGCTCCCAAGTGCACAGATCATCGTGTACTTAAAGCATGGTTGCCTTTAAGCTATGAGGTCTACGTACTGATTACCTCACTCATCTTCATTCACAGCTCAGCGTCTGAAAAATTGCTCAAGGGCCACCCTGAGTAAGTATTCAGACCAAGGTGGAAAATAGGGCAAGGGAGGAGCCGGTGCATTATCAGAGATTGCAGTGAGAGTTTTAGGGTGAAGACTAGGACCACCTTTTCTGACAAATGAACTGGCTGTAGGCTTGCAGGATACAAAAACAGGTATGGACAGGAGAAATTGGATTGTGTTAGTGATCAGGTGAAGAAAGATGCAGTGCGCCAAGATGGCCAAGAAGGCCAACGGCATCCTGGCTTGTATCAGAAATAGTGTTGCCAGCAGGAGAAGGGAAGCGATCATTCCTCTGTACTCAACTCATCACTGGTGAAGTCACATCTTGACGTATTGCATTCAATTTTGTGTTCCTAGTACAAGAAAGACTCTGAGGCCCTGGAGCATGTCCAGAGAAGGGCAATGAAGCTGTGTGGAGTCTGTAGCACAAATCTTATGAGGAGCAGCTGAGGGAGCTGGGATTGTTCAGTCTGGAGAAGAGGAGGCTCAGGGGTGACCATATTGCTCCCTGAAGGGAGGTTGTGGTGAGGTGGGAGTCAGCCTCTTCTCCTATGAAACTACCAGTAGGACTAAAGGGAATGGCCTCAAGTTGCACCAGGGGAGATTCAGGTTGGACATTATGAAATAATTCTTCTCCAAGAGAGTGGTCAGGCACAGGAATAGGTTGCCCAGGGAGGTGGTGGAGTTACCAACCCCGGAGGTGTTGAAGAAACATTTAGGTGTTGTACTGAGGGATTTGGTTTAATCAGAAATGTTGGTGAAAGGTGGACAGTTGGACAGGATGATCTTAGAGATCTTTTCCAACCTTAGTCATAGAATAGATTGTCTGATCTCTGGCAGGGTGGGAGGATATAACTAGACTTTCCCTGAAGCCAAATCTTGTATTTCTATTGCTGGACATAACTTGCATAGAAATAGCTGTTCCCTGGACCCTAGCCAATGTATTAAGGGTTAATGCATTCTGTAGAGGCAATAAATTTTGCTTGTATGACAGATGAGTGGGCCGGAAATGTTTGCTGAGGAGAAGCTGCTGTCAGCATCATGCCTTTTATTAGTCTATACATTCCTTCCTTCCCTCTAATGAAATGCCCATTGACATTTATGGTCTTGTCACCTGGTGAGAAAGCCATTGTCACCTCAAAACCGCCACTTCTTTCATCGTAGTGGGTCTGATTCTTTCACTTCAAAGTCATAATCTTTTCAAATGAATAAACCTTCCCTGGATGGATTTTCTTGCTCTTTGAGCAGGCAAACATCATTGAACAAAGCTCAAGCCAGCAGCAGAGTGGGCTTGTACAGCACTGAAACACTGCTTTTGAAGAATTGTACCTGCGCTCTTCCAGGGACTCCAAAGGAGTTTGTGTTCACAGACAGCAGCCATTTTGTTCCCCTGAGTGCTGTAGAGTACTGCAAAGGATCCAAAATCTCCCTGCTCTCTACTTGCTTACTTTTGCTCTCTCTTAGCACTACATTTTGGTCATTCTTTCCTCCAGCACTTGAACCTGTTGGCTGTTTTTGTGAGGACTGCAGGTTTTGACAGCAAGCTTTGTACACTGTTCAGCCAGAGAAGAGACCATCTCAGCAGGTAGCAAGGAAAGGATGAAGATGTGATCTCACCCCTTACTGCACATCAGAAACTACACTAGAAGGAGCTCTTGGAGGCATCCCAGATACAGAACAAGCTTCTCAGTCACATGATGCTAGGTCACAGATGGGAAGCAAACTGTGCTTCAGTAGTTGTAGTGTTTATGGACCCATTGGCTTTATTCCTAAGTAATAACTATTCTACGCTGAAGGTATGTGGCTCTGTGTTTACTGATGCATTCATTTGTGATGGGTCTTGGTCAGATATATGCTCGTGTCATCTTAAAGGTAGAATCAGCACACACCTCCCATCACTGAAGACTTAAGTAATTAGATTATAGTCTTCAGTGTCTTTCATTTTCCTTTTTGTTTGTTTGTGTTTCTCTTGGGCATTGGATTTGTTTGTTTCCTTGTTTATTTTTATGATTTTGCTTTTTGTTTCAGTATTTCTTCAATATTGCTCCAGCATAACAGGTCACCTACTTCCACACTGGGAGGATGAGATCCAGAAATCCTTTCATGGTCTGATGTCAGAAGAGATGACAGGTTGCTGGCAGAAGTCTCTGAATGAAGGAAAATGCTTGGTGCCATCTCTTGTTGCATGTGGAACTCTAACCATCATTTTTTTCTCAACCCTGAGGGAAGGTGCTTAATTCTTAGGTCCACGTGTGCTACCCAAGCATCTGTTCTCCACTTCCTCACAGGAGACATGGGCTGAAAGGAAGGCTGGTTCTGGTCTTCGGGATGCCAACTGGACCTTTCTGGTATCGTGTATACATCTGGACAAAGTATGACTAACTCCGATAAATGATGATTTATTTCAGAGTATAAAGATGAACAGGAAGGACCTCTCCTATGAAAAAAGGTTGAGGAAGTTGGACTTGTTCAGCCCGGAGAAGAGAAGGCCCTGGGGAGATCTCATTGAGGCCTTCCTGTACTTGACAGGATCTTATAAGCAGGAGAGGGACCAACTTTTTCAATCTCAGATAGTGACAGGACAAGGAGGAATGACTTCAAACTAAAAGAGGGGAGATTTGGGTTAGATGTTAGGTAGAAGTTCTTTACTGAGAAGTGGTAAGCCACTAGCACAGGCTGTCCCCCTGGCAGCATTCAAGACTAGGTTGGATGGGATCCTGGGTAGCCTGATGTGGGTGGCAACCCTGCCCATGGCAAGGGGCTTGGAATTGGATGATTGTTAAAGTCCCTTCCAACCCAAGCCATTCTGTGATTCTACAATTCGAAGACACCTCCTAGGTCTGGGGTTGCACAGGTCTCCTTCACCTAGGATGTGAAATAAAAATAAATACTTACTCCTCCATATCACTCCTTGAAGCAAAAGTGAGAAACTTCCTAGGAATTTAAATGCATGATATTCAAGAATGATAGCTGCATCATATTGTTTTAGTTAATAATGTGCATATAGCACTCTTACAAAAATGTAGCCTTTTATTGATTTAATCAAGATAGGACTGTTCCTCATCTCTGTCTTGTGTCTGGTTTCAATGGTAACATATTCACTTACATCTTCCTTAGGCTAGTAAAGAGCAGAATCATTTAATCATTTTCTTTCCAGTAATTCAGGCCTTTTGCCCTCTCTGAACTTTTGTGTTGTAATAACTGAACCATGGGTCATCATTATTTTTCTTTCAGTCTTTGCTAGGTACGATGCTGGCTGTGTACCCTTTCACCACACCTTCTTTTTCTCTTCTTTCTCCCTTTTGTTATTCCATAACTAACTTTCTGGTCTAGACATAAAGTCTTAGGAGACATGCATTGTGGTTTATTTACGCCAAATAACTTTTACTTCCAGCTCTTTTGACAAATTCCATACAAGTAAATAAAAAAATAATCTGTAAAGAGTGGTTTAAAAATAATGCAGTCAGTTTTTTGTTTTGTTTTGTTTTGTTTTTGTTTTTTTTTTTCCAGCAGGGTCAACAGCAGCAGAAGTTTTGAATAGCATATGTAAAAAAGGTTACCACAAAACTATCCTTGACGGTTTGTTCCAGGGCTCTCTGAAGCACAAAGCATTCTGCTAATCCACCTGGTGCTAGGTGACAAGCAAGAAAGGCATCACTGAATTTCAAGAATTGTTTGAAGCTTCTCAGAAGGTAACAGGCAACTGCTGCCAGAGACAACAGTTTAAACCTCATCTTTATTGAAGCTGAAGGCATAATTTCCACTGAATTTTTATTGGCAAAAAATTACCCAGAATATGCAGGCTTCCATAAGCAAAAAACCCTTCCTCCATAGAATCTCTCCACGTAAAGCTTTCTTTTTGGATAGGGTCTCTATAGTCAAACAATAAACACTGTTTTGCATCTACAGGAATAAATAATTTCTTCTTTGACAAACTTAAATTTTTAGAGACAGAAGGGATTAATACGCTATCTAATCTGACACATGCCAGAGACATTTATCCAGCTGTTTCAGTAATGAGTCCAATAGCTCATGTGTATAGTTAAAATGTAAAGTGTCTGATCTTGATTTGAAGACTTCAGAAATTTGCCAAATTCTGTACAACATTTTAGAACTTTGGTCTTTTATTTGGAATGTTAAAAAAAAAAAAAAAGAAAGAAAAAAGAAGAAAAAGCAGGTCTCTTCTTGTGTGAATGTCTGTGTCTAGCTTCCCACTATGCGTTCTCGGTCTTTAATTTTCTCTTCCATACTAATGACTTATTAACCTATTACACACTGGGAGCTTCTCTTAAGGAACTCATAAATGATAAATTGGACAACCCATTGGTCTGCTCTTTGGTATGGAGAACAAATTAAGTTTTTTGTATACTACTCTCCCTGCCTTTGAGATCAGCAAGCTGCCTCTTTTTATGTTCTCTTCTTAGCTCAGTGTTTATACTATGGCTGTATACAGAAACAACCAAGCTGCACAAAAGCCTTGCGCTTTTCTGATGCCATGTTTGGTGTCCACCTCTTCCCCATTTGGGGCTCATTCACCCATTCTACTTGTAAGATGTGCTCTTCAGAGTTGTTTTGGTTTGTATTTGCTGCCTTTTCTTTGAAGGGAATTCCTTTTCATAATGGGGCCCAGTTGTCACTGTATGTTCATATTTCCTTATGTGAATAATCTGCAACTTTCACCTAGAGAAGGTTCTACATAATAGCAGGTTCTGGAATGCTTTTTTCCCAGCTATAAATTTGAAGAGATTTTATCTTTCTCTCAAAAACTTTGCAAACAGTTGTCTCCATTTGAGAGGAAAGAGCACAGATAAGCAATCTCTGAAAAAGCATAAGCACATAAAGTTAAAATTAAGTTTTCAAACACTCAGAAATAAATTAGGCATTTGAACTGTGTTTGGTGTGAAATTCTGGGAGGGATAAGAAGGTCCTTATTTAGTTAGAATTATTAATCCATCCAAAAATACTGCCCTCATCTTACTCATTGAAAAAGGACATTCCTGCAGTGGCCTTCCTCTATATTGCAGTTGAGACTACTCGAGGCAGACCTTGGATTCTGGCTCATTTAGAAGACCTTTACATACCTTCATCTGTCCAAGCATCAGAAACGCTTTCTGAGGCATGCAAGTTCCATTGTGCAATTCTGAGTCTTCCCAGGGGAATTCCAGCACGTTTTTCTTCATTTTTACCAATAAG
This sequence comes from Centrocercus urophasianus, assembly GCF_019232065.1. Classification (NCBI taxonomy): domain Eukaryota; kingdom Metazoa; phylum Chordata; class Aves; order Galliformes; family Phasianidae; genus Centrocercus; species Centrocercus urophasianus. The sequence goes on along the minus strand of NW_024884364.1, from coordinate 6,670,097 downwards.
TGATGCTCTTTGTGATCCCCTGTGGAGCTGTGAAGCTCAGGGTAAGTACCTGCTAGAGAAATACAGGCATCCCTGGAGCAAAGGACATTGGGAAGAGGGCCAAGCAACTTAGATGTGATGCATTTATTACTATGGGGCTGTAGGAAAAAGCACTCTTTTCCTTTACCCATCCCAATTTTCTTTTTCATTAGCCTCCTGACGCTAACCTCTGAATAACTTCTAAAGTAAACAGCCCATAAATACTGCACGAGTCTCCAATACTAAAAGCTGATAAAGTTTATAGCACTTATAAAATAAATAGAAGGAAATGCTTTTCAGTTTCCTATTTATAGGTCTCAGGAGAAATCTCAGGTATGATTTATCACTTCAATTTTAACTGTATTAGTCTCCCCCTATCACATACACACAACTCTTCTCCTTGGTCATTCTTTTTTTCTCACACACAGCTGCTTCCTCTTTTCCCTGTGGACATGCTCACACCCACACAGCCATTTGCCCTCTACATCCTTTGCTAACAGCCAGGAGACTGTGTGCTCTTTTACAGAGTGTTGAGCGCCATCAGTTTTCACCAGAGTCAGCAGGCGTTGAGGGTTCTCAGCATTTCACAAGGGGCTCTCAGCAACACGCAATGCAAAGGAAAAACTACTTTGTGCAAATAAATGTGGCACGAGGCCAAAGAAGGATTGAAAAAGAGGGAGGCAACATTCGGAATGTGGGTGGATCATTAAAGCACAGAGAATATAGCTAACATAGGGTATGTTTCTTTTTAGGGCATTCCTATACGCTTTCCAAGTGTTAATGTTTCTAAATACACAGTATTCATCCTCAACTGCTAATGCACTACACTTCCAACAGATAAATGGACTCTGGATAATAATATCCTTTTTGGGGCAGATGAACATAATTCATTCTATTTTATAGAAGGGGAGGCATGCTTAGGGTTACATACCATGTGTCTAAATAATTTTATTTTGTTCCAAAGGTGCTCTTCTGAAGTGAATCTTCTGGTTGTCTCCCAGTTATTTTACTTTCCCTTTTAAATGGAAAACCATGTTTCAGAAATGCGTTTACTAACGAACATTCAGCCCATGGAATCAGAATCCATCCAGACCAATCCAAACCCTCCAAAATGTGTGCAACGTAGACATCAAATCCTCAGTACCAGCTGTTTTTCTTTAGAGCTCCATTCCTATCATGTTGCAGTATTTGCAATGTGGCAAACCACACAACCACTTTTGACACCACTGCATCCTAAATGCATTTTCTTGTCCTTGTTCTCTATTAAAAACACACAGAGAAAACTGTTTGGATTGGGAAGAGGATTCTGCAGACACAGATTTTTTCTCCCCATGTGTCAAGAAGTGCCATTTATATTTGGATATTTTAAAGCCCTTCCTACAACTTCTTCATAAATCCCCTGGTATCAGTCTCTCTGCGCAGGAAAGGCAGCAGAGACAACTTTGCTCTCAGGGAATCATGCTTAGTTGTTTTGGGTTCAGTGCTGAGGCTGTGCCTTGCTGATCTTTCATCTTATGAAATATTACCTAGTCAGCAGTGCTGTTCTCCAGGGCCTGTCCCCTTCCTTCTCAAGCCCCCATTGCTCTGACTGGGGCAACGCTGTTCTTGACACGAGCTCTCCTCTCAACCACATCTGATCAAACCACCACTGTTCTGCTAGTTGGGCTATCAGGTAGCATGAATAAACCTTTAATCATTCACTGCTTTATACTCCAGTGACTGCGCTGTTGTTTCCTATCCATAGCAACTACAGCTGCATTTTTCTATCTGCTCAGGCCAAAGGCAATTAGTCAATTAATAACAGCTAAGTTCCTTCACTCAAACTCTGTGGTCCCAAGAAACCACTTCTGGACATGAAACATCCTATTCTGGTTTCACTTGTCTTTTATGTTGTGTAATAAATTTGACCAGCTGTAGAATATTGGTGTTTATTTGTTACTTTACGGAAATATTGAAGACAACTATAACTTCAGATGACTTCACTTCCAATCATTTATTGTTTGTTATCTTGAGACTATGAGGCATGAGGTTTATTGCAGCTGAGTTTAAGCATCTAAAAACCAGACATCTGGTATAAGCATGTATTCAGACTCCCTGTATAATCAGTGGGGAAACACAGGTGTCTGTGAATGATTCCCCTTCTATCTGTCAGGGATATCTCTCAGCATTAGATAAAAGTCTAGGGTAGAAAGCTTGTCTACTCAATGCGGCTTGTTAATGAAGCCGGAGAGCTTCTTCAGAGGGAAGATTCAAAGCACAGTTTATTGCTTGGGATGTAGGAGGAGGCTGGAGAAGGCACCCAGAAAATTGGTCTGCAGCCACAGGTCTGGCCTGCAGCTAGCTTTACGTGCAAATGTTTCTCTGACTAAAAGATCCCCTTGAGCATTAGCACATTGGTGTCTTTTGGTTGCAGTCCAGCATCTGGTGCATGAGTTATTCAAGATTTTCATGGCAATAGGGAATTCCTGAGCACAGCAGCTGCTGGGTGGTCCTTCTCTCCCAACACTGCTGACCATGTTTTCAGCCTGCCTTTGTGAGCCCTTTCTACCATGCATTTCTCCTACATCAGCAAAGAGGTTAATGAAAAAGCCACCTAATACCGTCTGCTGAGGATAACGACAGTCTGGCAGATACTGCAAGGCCAAGTGGCAAATAAATATAAGAGCAAAGTAGAAGATGTACATACTTGCCGAGGGAAATGAACAGGACCTGGAGATGGTTGGGTGAAGCAGCCTGACAGACAGCCATCAAAAGGCAGGTGGATTTATTAGCCTGCCAAGAAGCAACAGGAGGAGGGAGATGAGGTGAAAGCAATATGTTAAATTTAAATGTCAGTCAGAAAGATGAGCTACAGAGCACTGTGAATAGCCTCTAAAGACCAAACCCGACGTGCCAAAGAGTCTTCATTTCCAGTGGTCAGTCCTCCTGCCTGTCACTGAGCAGCAAGAACAGTGTGAGCTTTCCAAGTCCAGAAAATGACACGGTTTCTATCCAGCCATTTTATTCTTTGCATCCTAAGGGGTGACTCATGGACTTCCTGGTAACCACATCTCTGGCCATGAAGAACTGCAGACACTACACAGGAGCCCAGCCAAGGCCAGGGCTCCTTTGGTGATGCAGAAGAGATCACTGAAGATCAAAGCAAATAGATTTTCCATTCCACCAATGTAGGGCTTGCACCCTCACTACTTTCTCCCCTGGAAAAATGGGGAAAAAAAAAAAAAACACCTGCAAATTTGGTAATCTTCCTCTATCCCCTTTGGTCCAAACTCTGAAAGAAACTTTCTTGCTCTGGCCTCTGAAGCCGCTGAGCCCAGTATTTTCCTTACAGTTTTTCAGCACAGGGCTGGGGACCTTCTCTGCAGGAAGAAATATCAGCGTGGAAACTGCTCCACACTCCATTCAGCAGTGAGCCTCTTCGCTGAGACTGCCAATAAGAGTGGATGCAGCCAGCCCCCAAAGAGCTGTGGTTTCAGTGGTGTGGGCACCTGTCCAGTAGAAAGTGCTATGAAACCTCCAACTTATTTCATCGGTTCCTCCAAAGACCAACAAAACACTAACAATATTCAATCACTGCTAACCAAGGCTGATTTTGGACCAGATGCTTGAAGTGAAATACTACCTATTGGATGAGCAGCCCCTGCTGTAAGTCAGTTACACACTGTAGTATTTGAAGCCAGTAAAACAGAGCTTTTTATTATAACCGTGGCTTTCTTTGGAAGTTATTGCAACCACAGTTGAGTTTGGAAACTTCACATACAGCTTACTTCATTTTCTTCAATGACTTTATAAATATATATCTTGTTACCAACCCTTTTATTCACATGATGTTATTATTTTTTTTTAATTGCTGAGAATATTTTGGTTCTGTTTCTGCTTGGCAATGAACCATATAATCTTATTCTTTATTTAGATGCAGTTGTTCACTATTCAGACAGTACTTCCCACAGTTAGAACTCTCTCAAATTCAAACGCCATCACTTACCACACTCCAACCCACACAATAGGCACTTGCGGTCACAGGGACCTTGGAGCATCTTTGTGAGTACTTAATGCTGGTGTTTGAACCGTGGTTTGGACCCATGCAGAGATCCATACCAACTCTAACAGTACTCGGTGGCTTTGCTGGACAGTCAGATGTCACAGGATGCAAATGTGAGCCACATTTCTTACAGGTGAGCTGCAGGCCAGCAGTGATTTGTAGTGCTTGAGCAGTAAGAAGCTTAAAGCAGAGCGAGTTTCATGTGAAGATGACCTGCCGCTGGGTTCAGCTGGCTTTGAAAAACACCTTTTAGATGAACAAAGCAGATCTTGACTCGAGCTTAGGTAGCTCTGGATGGTGAATAGTTGTATAACCCTGATTCACAGTCAGATCATCTGTCAGCTCCCAGGAAGAAGAAATCTCCAAGAAGAAGGAAAATTTGGAGCATGAAAAGAAAAAAAGCTGTTGTTTTGTTTTTATCAGAATTTATAAAATGAAGTGTTTCCACAGCTTAAGTGCCTCAGTGGAAAAGAATAATGATCTGTAAGAGTAAAGGAAAGGTGAAAATAACACTTTCTCTTTTAATTAAAAGAGGAAAATTGATGGAAGAAGGGGTGATAATTAAATTAAGTACAACATATAATGTGAAAGCACACTAAATCAAAAGAAAGAAACACAACCTGCCCCTTTCCAGGTATATTAAAACCCAGGGCAGCTGCAAGGGGCAGGGAGTTGTTGCTCTGTGGCAGGGGGAGAAGGAATTCCCACCCCACCCTTTACTCCTTCTCTCCAGAACCCCCTGCTCTCTTCCTCTGTCCCTTCCATCTGCCAGACTCTGGCCTGCCATCCTTCAGTCGCTGCTCGCCTCTCATCCTGCACTGTCTTTTGAACTTTAAGCAGTTCCCTAGCAACAGCTGCTTCAGCGGAGAGAAAGAGCAGTGGACATGTTGCAAGCATGGCAATGGGCAGGGCTTGGCCTTGGCTGCTGGGGAAGAGTGTCCCCAGGACAGGGTTGATGGCTGTCCCCTGGACAGGGTGCAACACATCATCACTGCACCAGCCTGGGGTTACAACCTGAGACAGCACTGCACTTACCACGCTTGCCCTATTCTTCTGGGTTAACACAACGTTGCTCATCTTGTTTCATTAAAAATGTCCATTTGCTCTGGGCTTTGCCCAATCAAGAGCCTCTCAGATGCCATCAGTGTGCAATCCTATGGGAGAGTCACGTAGTCAGGCATGACGCAGGGCTCCTCATTCATGAGGATCAAAATAAGAGCTCTGATTTTTATGGGTTCGATGGGATATTAGTGCCCTCCCTGCCCAGCCCGTCTGCCAGCTGGAGCAGAACTGGGAAATGCATGCTTGCAGCTCAACAGCAGCGCTTCATCATAGCACGTGTGAGCTGCAGCCCACTGTGGGCTGCGCAAGGACAGCTGCTGATCCAGGCATGCTTCCCTTCCATCGGCTTTGCTTTGGCAGAGGAGACGGTGAGCAGCTGAGGGCAGCAGCACCACTGTGGTTCAATTTACCAGAGTTCATGTGACAGCAAGCTCACCCTCCCCTTGTTATTGGTGCTGTTGTTACTCTTGTAATGGTTATCATCATTTTATGTCCCTTTTAATTTGCCCCAAAGAAACCAAACCTAGCATGTCCTGTGCTCCTTTCTGTAGCAGCCATTCTCTCACCACTTGCTGACTTCTCCCATCCAAGACTCCCCCACTCCAAGACCTCCCCATTCTTAACGTAGGCTATGATGCTTCTGAAATAAAAAACAAACCCTCCTAAAGTACAGAGAGTGATGTTGAGAGCCCAATCGAAATCGACTACTGATAAAATTTGATCACAAAGTGCTGAAGTTGCTCTGGAAAATATGATGCAACCTTTTAACCATTTGATAGGGCTTTTGAAAATTAGACCCAAACTCAACACTGCAATATTTAGTTAGTCCAGAACAGATTAGTGCACTAGTTAAATTTGTAAAGTGGGCACACACACCTGTAGAAATTTATAAAGCCGAGAGATTAAAGCATGTGACAAGACCTGCAGTATTCCATCCCAGTTTAAAATAAGACAGGGTTTCCTCTACTATCGAATAAAACAAGTGAATAGTGCTTTTCTCATTGGGTGCTCCCTGATGCTTGTGATCCAAGGTTTATTCTTGCTGATTATTTCCAAGCCTTTTAACTCTTACATCGAATAAAGGTGCAGAACTGTCACGTGGTGGAAATTACATGTCTGTGCTGTGAATATGACCTCAATCTCAGTCTTGTCCCTTTCCACTGTGTTGGTTTGTCTGTGCTCTGCTCAGCCTGGTAAGACCAGGACTTTCAGCCCTGCCAGCTGGTGCACCTTCTGCGTGCAACACATCAGTTCCCCACTGCTTCACCCCACCTCCTGCCACCTGGCACAGCCGCTGTACCTCCCTCCTTCCCTGCTCAGCACTCCCAGCACTCTCCCCTTTGCACCCTGCCTGTCTGCCAGCCAGCTGTGCCCAAGGCTGCGGTCTCACAGCAGGCTCTCCTGCAGGAGAGGTGGCAGCTGCTATGGGGAATTTGACTGCTAAGGTACTCCCACACTCACATATACCCCATAAACTGTGTTTTCTGTAGGAACAGACCTTCCCCTGTCAATTGCCACATCACTTGACATATTAAAACCCCTTAAGTTAGACGGTAGTATTAAGGTGAAGACTTATGAAGGATAACTAGGTGCCTGGGCTCCCTTATCTATATGTTGCCTTTGCTACCTTCTGCATTGACAGCGATGGTGCAGTCATTTGCACTTGCATCTCCTTCACCTTATGCCATCATCTCTGTCTTCCTAGTTCTGGCCCTGTGCTCATATCCCTGTGGCAGCAGTCTCTGTCACAGGAACCATTGTGCTCAGTGGGATGAATGATAAACAGGATGGAGAAACTATGTGCAAGTAGAAGGATGCTCAAGTAGAGAGGTGTTTGTGGGATGTAGAAAACGGAGCAACTTGGAAATGGAGCCCACGTGTTCCACGAAGTAAAGGGCACCAGAAGAGGTGGTGAATGAATTGGAAGAGAGGAGACAAAACCCCATTGCCTGCTTGTGGTCTCTCATAGATTTCAAAATCCCACTGCCACCCTCTCTTGCTGACACTCCTCTTGAAATCTATTATCTTTTCCATCACGCTGATGCTGCCCACAGTACTAACGATCCTCTTCCTGCTCCCCTTCTTTTCAGCTTTTGAGACCTCCTTCCTTCTCCTTCTGCACTGCACTGCACTGTTGCAGACCTTACCATTCTCACCCTAAAACGTACTGACAGCAGGAAAATCGTCCAAGGCTGAAAACCCAAGCTGACAGGGCTGCGACCTGATGCCCGGGAATTTACCTCCCAGGCAGCCTCACACCAACCTCACAAGAGCTGTGGCTGCTCTCACACCTCTGTGAGCTGCAAATATCACTCCACCAATTGCATCCTTTACTGAGAGATCTCTATGGGGATGAGAACATGCCCACTTCCTTTATTTTTTATCCCTCCCAAATCTCTGCTTTTTTTCTTCTACTCCCTTCTTTCACTTCCTTTGCATTTCCTACTTTTGGCCATATTCAGTTTTCACCCAAGCATGTCTCTTTATCAGTTACTGAGGCTTGGCAGCAAGCTAGTTATTTCTGACTGTCTAAGTGCCCTCATTAGGCTTAATCTGAGATTAATGGCTGAGTACAGGAGTTTGCACTACTCAGGCTTTGTTTTAAGCTATCCATTGTCTCATGCAGAGACCGTTGCCTTAGTTATATCAGCTTGTATTCAGTAGGTTTTCTCCCAAAGCAAAGACTTTTATTTTTCCAAAGGAATTCTTACATACTGCAGAACTTAAATATGCCATTTGGGCCACATAAACGTATGTTGGCCAGATGTTTAATATGCCTCTTTCAATGTGTTTTGCTGACAATAAAAGAATAATGAATATTCCTGTAAGACAGTTTGATGTAGATTAGGATACAATAAACATATTTTGGCATTAAAAGCAGCAGAGACAAAAAAATGAATGAAGTGTAAATTCTTTTCTTATTTTTCCTCTGTGAACTTGCTATTTTATCCACAGCTCTAACTATAGCACATATTGTGAGTTGACCAGCAATATACTGTAAAAACAAAACAAGCAAACACCCCAAATCCATCACAATAACTGTCACATAAATCATTTCAAATAATGGATCTTTAGAATTTGCCCTTCTTGGTTATAGTCAGTGACTATCAGTTGCATTCCACCAAGGCCAAACTTGGTCAAGTGCTAATCTGGAGTGTGTATATGTTCTACATATAGATATGATGAACATTCAGAAATACTGAGACTAGAAGGGAACAGATTCTTCTGTAATTTATCTGTTTTAAAATACTATAGAAGTTACTCCTTTTGTGTTGGTGTAACTGAAAAGCAGCATTAGGCCTAAGATTTATGGAAGCAGTTTAGTATAGAGATAAGAGCTTAAAACACACACACAGTTTGTGCATTTGGTAAACTGCTATAAATCCCCAGCACTGCCACCAAAGAAGACTTTCTAGTCTACAATAAAATATATTCTTTTTGAATTTGGTACTAGAAACATTTATTCCTTGCACAGCTCAACCATATGAATAAAGATCTCAGAATGACTAAGTTGATTCCAACACAAAATTGTTGGTATGCAGCGTAGTGAATGTCATATGGAGTACTTCAAGTTATAAGCTCAAATACACTATCAGCCAACATATTGAGAAGCTGGAGTATGAAATCCTGGTTCTACTAAAATCATGATGTAGTCATGCCACTGTTTCAGTAGTTTGTTGCCTGAAAGGCCTCAGCCATATCAGTCCTGGCATCGTCTGGAAAGAATGGACTACAAGAGGAAACTACTGGGTGGACACTGATATGTTTGAAATGTACTTTGCAGCTCAGACTGATCCCTAAAGGTGTGTTATCTTCCAAATATTTACCTCTTATGGCCTATAATGGCATTGCAGAAGGAAAGATGAACACAGTGATACAGAGCTATAACCATCACCAAAAGCTGTTGTACACCGTTGGATCCTCATGCTTTTCATTAGAAGAAGGGGCACTCATCTGAAATCAGGAAGCATTTAAGAAAATAGCAAAAAAACTATTCAGAGGTATGACATAAAAAAACCTGGGACTGGACTGAGTGACACGGCATACATAGGTCTTGACATTAAGAGTTGTGAACTGCTCTTTCCAGCAGCTCCAATAAGAGTGACTTCTTCTCAGCTTCTTCTCACTGCCTGTTCTGTGGTGTCTTTTTGTCTATTTTTTTTCAGCATCCAGCTTTTCTGAGGAAAGACTCCTCTTCTGTTGCAAGGCATCACAGTGTACATTAAACACCCAGTCTCTGTTAGGGCACCAAGATCATGTGGCAGGAAAAATAAAGGGTAAGCAGGGATGAAGACTGAAGTGCCATCTCTGCAATGATATACAGAGATCTGATGTCACTAAAGCTGATGTGACTCAAAGACTTGGAAAAGGCCTGTTTCCAAGAGCTGGGATTTCCCTCCCAAGCGTGTAAACACAGAAGACTCTGGTCTCAGCCTATGCTATGTAAGAATATATCATAAACGCTATAGCAAAAGAAACCATTCAGGATACCCTGGAAAACTGCCCCCAGTAGTGGCTGACAGGATGCCTTGGTAAGAGTATGAAGCAGGGACAGCAGGTAACGTCCCTTTTTCTGTATACTCCCTCTCTCAGCATCCAGCAAGTTTTGGCTTAAAAATTCCCTGTATAATCCAGCAGAAGACCTACATCAGGTAGCTTCAGATGTTTGTTTCTTCCAGACTGGTATCTGATTACTTTGGAAACTTAAAAGAATTTGAGCATCCATAAAATTCTGAGGAAAGGTACTCCTGAGCTTAACTGCACGTTATGTAAAGGAGCTGTTTCTTCTCTCCATTTTGAACATGTCACCTGCCTGCCTTGCACATGAGCTGTGATTCCAACATTTCTGGTCTCTTCTCCAAGCTTAGGTGCAGGAAACTGTATTTTTTGCAGAACTTGGCAGTATTATTTAGCACACATTAGTGTGGATGATGTGCATTAGAGGTGGTGCTATTTTCATACCACTTCTCCTGAGTTTTCAGTGACTGAAAGGCTTCTGGTCTTCCAGTTCACCCTTTGACTGCATCTGGCTTTCTGTTTTTCAGGATGGATGGACATGATGCCAAGTATTCCTGGCGTAAGGAGTGGTCCAACTATTAAAAAAGAATCCAAAGAGAGCCTGCAATGATTTTCTTCCTTCCTCTGATTCACAGTCATGTTTCATTTTGTAAGCTAAAGCCCTGAAGTGACACAGGAGGTTATTCAGGGCCATTCCATGGCAATGCAGCTGAGTAGAAAGTATGGTTTCCAGTCTTACTGGCAGCTGTGCATGTTGAACACATGACTGTTTTACCAGCATGAAGAAGTCATGTGGCTCCACCAGCCTTTTCACTGTAAAGAGAATGGAATAGGTCATGCAAGCTGTGTGCAAAAGTGCACAGTACAGCCTCATCCCTGCGCTGTATTGCTCTGCAGTAAGTGTAAAATGACACTAAATACCTCTATCACCATGTTAGGACTCCTCTGATTTTCTGATAAAGGCTCTTGGTATTTAAAAACGAGTCCTTATGTGTTTCTCCAGGCTCAACTCCCTGAGACTCACTACTGTTTATTGCAGAAGGGCAAGTGCAAGCTCAGGTCTGCTGACACCGCTGCAGTGTCTAATGAGATGAGCACACTGGGTTGTGCTCTCCAACATCCACGCGTGCTGCCTGATTCAGTTCAGGCAGTGACCGTGGCAAAATATCTGATAGTAGAAATAACAGCAACAGTGCCTCAAAATTGGGGTTAAACTCTTCTGTTTAGTGTTGTTTTTTTTGATTTTTTTTTTTTAATTTGCCCTCCTTTCAAACCTTCTCCTCACAGAGATAAATGATCCCTCTTTTCCCCATGAATACCCTGCTCCATGCAATGGAGATGCATCCCATGCCCAGTAGGATGCTGTACAGGGACCCTAAGCCAGTCATCCCTATTCACAGCAACATTAAGTGGGGACAGTCAAGAAAGGGGGAAAGAATGTAGTGGAAAGAAGAGTTGGTAAAGGATGCAGGGTTTTCTCCGTTCCCGAACATTTAGGAAAATATATAAATATTGAACTGACAGGGATGTTCTACAAGTTTCAAATATAAAATGCAAGATTGCTGCACTGAGAGTGAGTGAACGAAAGAGGGTTGTATATTTAATGGCTGAAATACTGCCAGTCTCTCTCCCCCGCCTCGAAACATGTTCATGATGCCGAGACATAAAGTTCAGTGTTTCATTCCATCTCAATAGGGATTTTATGACTAAAGTGCCGAGGATAAGAAAAGACCAATTTGTAGTTTTATTGATCAGGCTAAAGGTCAGGGACAGACGTGTAGGTCATGGCGCTTCCTCTGAACAGACAGAGGACCGAGCACCAACCTTCTGAAGGCTGAAGAATGAGGCAAGGAAGGGGGGACTTACAGTGATGAAACACGACAGCTGAGATGTCAATCATGACCAAATTGGACAGGCTCAGAGATAGGAGGTCTCACAACAACCATAACTTTGCCCCTGTGCCTGCATGTTCTGGCAGAGGGACTTGTACTGCATGTTTGCTCAGGCTGTCATGTGGTGTATGGGCAAACGCCAAGAAACAATTTAATATAATAAAATCATAATTCATGCTGACAAAGTTTATGAGATCAAGTTTCCCAGTCCTAGCTGAACCACAAAAAGCATATACTGCCACTACAGGCATTTTGGCTGAAACAGTAGGGACTTCTGCTGCATGGAGATAGCACGGAAGGTATTTGTCATCAAGGCCCACTCTGGGTTGGCTGCAACAGTAGAATAACACAAAAGTACATTGATTCATTGTCAGGAATTTACAGTTTAAACTTAAAATGTCATGAAATGAAATGGTTTCCACAGCAATGTCAGTTTTTCTCCCCTACATATATTAATTTTGTCCTCATTTGCCCCTGTGAATCACCACTGAAAGCAAAGATTGGTCTCTGTAGTATACTCTGTTCCGGGAGTCACTGTGTTGTTACTTTTGAAGTCTAAACCTGTTTTGCGACTGAAACGGAGCTTGCTGTAAAAAAGAGATAATCCAACTCAATTTTAATTAAGAAATGGGTGTATGCTAATTTTTGTTCCTGCTGATACTGAATTTTGAGAAGGAGCTGCTCGTGTAATGGTGGTGGGACCCATCCATCTTCTGCCCTTAGTTTGCTCCTGCCAGAAGAGCTGTCCCAAAGCCCTGAAGCCAACCCTACCTTCATCCTTCTGGCTGACCTCCCTCCTGTGAGAAGACCCTTATTAAGCAACCTGTGGCCTTCTCTGCCTCTAAATCCAATTTTCATCTCCTTCCTTACCCCAGAAAATTTAGCAGTAGGAGGCTCTCATGCTTTCCCACTATTTAAGGTACATGCAGGCCAGATAAACATTAACATAGGTGACTTAATTTAGGCATTGTACTTATTGATTTCACTTCATCAGATTTAGTCTGTACAAAGCAAAAACAGAGTTTGTTTTGTGCTAATTTTAATCTTTGGGTACAAAGTGTGGAGGATTCCAAACTCACAAGTGACGGACTAACACAGCTAACCTATTTGAAGAGGTAAAACTTCATCCTAAACTTCCCTGCAGTAGGCTGAAGGCAAATTAAGCCTGAAAATAGGCAAGGTTCCAAGTCCCTGAAGGAGATATTTCATTCTTCTAAGTACAAACACTTGGGATAAATCCCACCACCCAGACTGTCAGATGGTTTGATTAATATCTCACTATGTCACTACATTATAATGACGAAAACAATGCCAGTTACCAGTGTGGGCATTTCTTGGTAGCTGATCCTGGGTAGTGGCAGGGAAGGCAGACAACAAGGTCTATTGGTACCCCTTTGAACCCTATTTTCTCAGATCTTGGAATTAATGGAGTGGCAGTTAAAGGTGCTGGGAAGCACAAGTTTAGTTATGGTATATGTTACATGCCAAGTCTTTCAAGGGACTGAGATAATCTAGCATACACACTAGGGTGTACTTGCAAAAACTGCATGCTGAAATGGAGAACACGTTTATTTTCATTTACCCATTCTTATTCTCTGTAATTGGTTGATTTTTTTCTTTGCACGTTCCCTCCTCATCCTAATGGCTTCTGAGGGCCAAGCAGAATCTAATTTCATTCTCCCCCTAGTCTATTTCCTCCTCCATCTTTTCATCCTGTACTTCATTACTCTATTTGTTGATAAGCCAAAGAATGAACTTCATGGTGGATTCTAGCAGTACTGGTATATGAGGTCTGTTGTCTGGAGGCAATGTATTGCTTAGCTAGTTACGTAGCTGCTACACAGCTGGGTGGCTTCCAAATGGCTGTCGCAGTTGAATCAACCAGAGCTTCTTCTGGCAATGGCAGTTTCATTGTTGTGGTCAGCTGGGAGAGTAATAAAAGCACAGATGCCTTATTGAAGAGCTCATTCTAAAGGAAGAGGTGCAGCAGTTCTGATTAGACAAAATAGAATGAGGTTTAGATACACGTCTAAACCTCAGTAGCAATTTTTATGACTGACAAACTCGAAGACTTCAGTGCAACTCCCAGCACTCACCTCCCTGTGATGGGTGTTTTTCCTCTGGTCCATGGAGCTAGAGAACTGGCCTAACATCACATAACAGGGAGTGAATAGCCTAGGCTCTGTGTGTATTTAAATTACAGCCTTAATGTTCCATTAGCGTGCACTTCTATCACCTTCATTACTTATATATTTAAGCGTTGGATAAATGGGTTGTTCTAGTAGGGAAGAAGGAAGGGTCATATTTATTTAGTGTAATATGAAAATATGAGAGGAGCAGAAAATAGAGAGCTGCTTGCAACTACACCTAGCATTTTACAGCTGAGGGGGTTTGCATCTAACACTCAGGCATATTAGATCACATCAGATCTCATAATTTACTAACAGCAGTGTCGAGGAGACATTCCTTGGGTGAAGCCAAACAGCACCTGCCATGTCTCTAATGTGTCATATTAGGGAGTGAACTCTTGGTGTTGAGGCATGGGAGGACAACAGCAAAAAAAGAGATTTTGAGCTGCAGTCTCAATACTGGAGAAAGGTAAAAGGCAGAGATCATTATAGGGAAAATGCAGGGAGGGAAAGCTGGAGGACAACAAGCAGCCAACACCAGTTTGATTTAGAAAAGCAGAGACAATAGGGCTGCCTCACATACACAGGCAAAATCTTAGTCTCAGCCAGAGTGTACGGCTATGAGGAAACGCTCCTTTTGATCTCTGGCATATAATAGCTAGTTGGGGACACTGTGAAATATTACAGCAAAATTGGGCAGAAAGATTTCAGCAGCCACATAATTAGGGACACGACTGAGAACAGGATGAGATCCAGGAGAGCTTCTTAGGGATGAAGGTGTTTTTAGGGCTAGATCAAGATAGGATTATGGGTAAATCCAAAATTAGGAACATACTCTGACCTTCCAGTTGCCATGAATCTCTCAGAGCTGAAACTGGAGATGAGGTTTTGCTAGCCAGGAAGGTGTAACTGGGAGAAAGGTGGAAAAAATGTACATTCAGACAGGAAAGCTGAATTTCCTATTTTATTTCAACCCACTTTCAGGACATAATTTGAGATGCATTTGCACCACTAGGCTAGTTCTATAAGAGTCTACTGGAGGACCTGTTGATTTGCTACAGGATCTGCTGTGGGTTTTGTGAGGGCTTCCAGAGCCATTTCCCATTTCTGCTGCGTGGCACAACTCTTCTTTGGAAGCTTTGATCACATTTGTCTGTGCAGGAGCACACGGGAACTGCATGAAGGGAACTGAGGTTGGGAGGGGCTTGAGTGGGATGCTGACAACTTTTGCAATGAAGAGGTATGCTACACAGTCCTCCCATAAGGAGAGCCACAAAAATGATCCAAGGGATGGAATACCTCTCCTACAAGGGCAGGCTGAGAGAGCCGGGGCTGTTCAGTCTGGAAAAGAAAAGGCTCTGGGGAGAGCATTTCAGTATCTAAAGAGGGGCTATAAGAAAGAAGGGTAGACTCTTTAGCAGGGTGCCTGGTGACAGGCCAAGGGAAAATGGTTTCAAACTAAACGAGGGCAGATTTAGCCTGGATCTAAGGAAAAAGCTCTTTACAATAAGGGCACTGAAGCACTAGCACAGGTTGCCCAGAGATGGTGGACGCGGGCATCCATGGAGACATTCAAGGTCAGGCTGAATCGGACTCTAGCTGTAGGTATCCACGATCATTGCAGAGAGTTGGAATAGATCGCCTTTAGGAGTCCCTTCCCCACAAGGGAAGCCTCCTCTTTCAGGACTTGAACTGGGGCAACCGCGCAAGCACAGGCTGCAGCGTGCTGCCACCGCTCCATCCCCCCCTAGTCCCACCAACGCCAGGCTGCTCAGGCAGGAGGACCGGATCCGCCGCCCCTCTCGCTGACCGGGCAGAAAATGGCAGCCCTGCGGGCAGGTCGCAAAGCCGCTGCGGCCATCGCTTCTCTCCACCACCTTCTTCGGAGGCGCCGCGGCGGCCGGGCCGCAGCCGGCAGCTGATCGGGGCCGGTTTCCATGGCGATTGCGGCGGGGGAAGGGGAGTCGTCTGCGGAGACGCGAGGGAGAATGGGGGCGGGGAGAGATGGCGGAGGGATGGCGGCGCAGGGCGGAGGCAACTGCATCCTCCAAGGAGCTGTCATGCGGTAGTCTTGGTAAAGACACCAGCCGTTCTCCTGATCAAATATTTAGGAGGTCAGCCCAGCTGCTTCCTCTGGTGGCAGCCCCTACGGTGCCCCAAGGGTGCGCCAGGTCATCTCAGAAATGTGGTGGGGTGCAGGAAGGTGCTTGGCGAACAGCAGAGGCTGAGATGCTGCGGCTGGGATTCACAGGCAAAACAGACTGCCTGTGTCAATACACCGGCTTCATCTTCAGACTGGAGTAAGTTCCAGAGTTCAGAACAGTTGTTACCATATAGAAAAGTGTTTATTGCCATGGTGACCGCGCAATGCAGAATCTTCCTGGGAAATGAAAGCGCCAGGCCCAGGGATCTGCAGTGTGTGGCCAGAGGGTTAAATGCAGCTGTCTTTACCTTTTAAAGCCAAGGATCACAATTCATGTGAGAATTGTGTATATGTCCATGAAATGAACAAGTTGAAATCAGACAAGTGTCTACCCATTAGCTATACATAAAGAAGATGGACACCAAGTGGTGTCCATTGCAGGCAGTGTCTTCCAAAAAGAGTCTTGTAAAATTGAATGCAGCAGCAGGGAGCTCTAGCTGTACTGTAGACTCACTATTCACCAGTTCTCATACAAGGGAGGAAAGAAAATCAAACCAAGCAAAAAATACCCAGCCCTCTGGATTCTCTTTTATCCAGGTCTCCCTAGAGTCACGTGAAGCTTGGCTGATTTTAGCCAAGTTTTAGTAGTGGAAGATTTCTGAAGCATTCTGAGAGGAATTTGTTGAAGATGAGAGAGGTTTTGAGTCCAAGAACTGCTTGCACTGCAAAAGACATTGCCCACGGAGATGAAAACATCACTCATGAATAGGCTACACAAGGCATGTTCATATAGGCAGATCAGTGCTGTACTGTGGGTACTTCAGTGTGCACCGGATGATCTGGTATATTTGTGTTTACCCATGCAGAGACATGAACTGTGGAAAGAAATTAGCCGTATTAACATAGCATGGCATTGAAGTTAATCAACCTTGTTCCTGAGTAGAATTCACAGGGGTTCAAATCTGTGCACAGGTGGTTGTATTTTTTCCAGTTCTGGAGTTATATGGGGCAGAGCTATCCATGGCCAATTCTAGGCACATACAAATTAGGCAGTAGCTGCATGAGGTAATGAAATGCCTCTGACACTAGTGTCAACTCTGTCAGAGTAATGGAAAGCCAGGCTGGCAGCATCACTCACAGAAGGGCCAAGATGTGTAAATTTATGAGGGCTGAGGTTACTGGCATCTCATAATCTTCTTTCCCTTCCAAGTCCATTTTCTTTTTTTTTCTGTTTCCTCTTCTTGCACAGGACCAGTCCCTCAAATCCTTACTCCACAACTGAACTTTATGTACACTCCTTAGAATTCACCAACCACAGCTGGCACTCCACCTCTATGCTGTCTGATGTAGTCACATCTTTTGAGACCCTCAGCTCAGGTTTGCTTGCTGTAGTTAACCGCACAGAAATTCCACTCCCTGTCAACCCTGTTCCCTTCCTAAGGCACTACGGGAATGGCAGCAGCTGAATTACCTGGCTGCTTTTCAGAAGAACATATCCCAGAGCAAAGTAAGGCAGTGGCCTCAGCCACTCAGTGTAATTAAACATAAGCATCATATTTGTGTAGCTTGTGCTGTGGTAACCACAGCAGTTATTTTCATTCAGCTGAAAGGTTTAGAAGGCAGACCTGTGGTATTTCACAAAAGATCCTCTTTGCAAGCAGTGCCTTAAGCTGTTTATTGAATGAAATACATTCGTGGAGCAAAAAGTGCTGGGGTGGGTCGGGGGTGGAGGCCGAAGAAAAACACATTGGATAGAACCACATCATTTCTGGCTGTGGTTCAAAAGTAGCTTTTGGAACAGGACCTGATATACTATTAGGGTGAAAAAGCCTTTTAATACATAGTGCTTTGGCACCCAGATAACATCTCTGATTTTCTCCCTGGAGAGGCAATGTATTGTCTTGCCTCTACTTAAAGGGAGAGGGGGCTGTTTGCATAGACAGGTCACTGTTTCTGTTGCAGGTAAAATGAAAAGACTGGCTAATTCACACACAGGCAGGAGCATATAGCACTGTACTGTCAGCCATTACAGGAACCTGCAGCAAGACCAGCTGGAGCAAGGCAGCTCTGAACAGTTTGTACAGCACTTTGGTGCAAACCTTTGTGTCAAAGTTAACTGATAGAGTGATGCTGGTAAAGAAAAGCCCGTCAGAAAGTAAGGGAAAAGCAGATTTAAAAGACAGCAAGTCTGACTTCTTGGCTGCTCTACATCTCCCTGTATTCTCCTGGAGCAATGGTTGGGAGAGAAAGGATGTGGCCACAGTACTGTGGTGTCCCATCTATACTGGACTCTGATACACACAACATGTAACAAGTGGTGATATTGCCAAGGGGAGAGTAGCAAGCACAATCTGGGACGTGCAAAAGGGACTGAGTGATCTCTCACTATCTCTTATGGTCTCTACCTGTTACACTGGAAGTTCTGAGCAAGCCAGAACCTGTGTCATGATCTGCTGAAGGGAGCAGCAGGATTAGAGAGCCTGGAGTTAGAAATCCTGGAATTCAGAGTTGGATAGTGCTGCCAAGGAGAACGCAAGAGATTTAGTAATCCCTCTCTGCTAGTGCAGAAGAACAGTACCACCTGAGTTTTTTCATCAAGAAATCTCATGCCCACGTCTTTACTGCTAGATTTTGTTTTTTTTTGTTTGTTTGTTTGGTTGGTTTTTAGCTTAGGAAACAGATGTGCAGAAAGTGAGTGGAGTTGTCCAAGACTGCCCAGTAAACTGGTGGTGAAACAAATAGGAAACCTGATGCCTCCCACTGCCAAATGGAATTCACTTGTCACATACAGAGTAATGAAACATAAGGCTGCTGTCTTGCTCTCAGCCTTTCTGAGATAAAGCAAAAAGCTCTTTCTGAAGATGCTGATGTCTCCTGTGCCAGGATAGCAGATGCCTGCGCTGTGTGGGTCCCATGTCCTATGAAGATCACTGTCCACACAGCATGTCTCACTCCGCAACTTATCTGAAGTATTTGTTCCTCACGTGGGATGGCAAGTGGTGGGGAGATAACTAAATCGATCTCCCTTTTAGGTCTTTTCCTGGGACTTGGTACATAGGTTCCAGATGGTACCAAGCCCCTGCTGCTTGGATCTGCACAGAAAACTGCTTCTTCCTCTGCCTATTTCACGACATGTTTGGCTCTCTGTTGGTCGGTTGCTATTTGTACAAATTAAGCTGCGCTGCCAGGAACGTTTGCAAACAGTGAACAGGAAAGTGGGATGCACAAGGCAAGTCAAAATAGGTCTCAAATCTGGCAAAATGCCTGCAGGTGCTTATAACATTTGACTTACTGCATCCCATATATTATACACCCACACACTCATTCATCCATCTTTCTCTTGCCCTCACACCCACACATGCTCACCCTTCACAGGTTCATTCACCTTCTCCCTTCCCTCCTTTCGCTTCCAAACAGTTATTCCCACACATAAATCCACCTCTGACACTCTTTGTTCCCAATATACAAACACACACCCATTAATGAATGCTGGAGTGCAGTGTCTGTGGGTGGAATATATACACTCATACAGCAGACTATGCTGTAATCTTACACCTATGCTGTGAAAAATCCTTTGGGATTAGTGAGCTGAGAGCTCTGATTACTCTCACTTTTACATAAAATACCACTGATCCAGTTTATGGGGCTGGTGCTTTCTGTATTCCTCTGCTTTTTCAGGGACACCTCCCCTTTCTCCTCATCTTTCTCTTCACTCTTTCTCCCTCTGCTTTTCCCTTCCCACACTACTCTCCAAGACCACATGGGTTCAGAGAGCTTGCCCATCCCCATCCTTCCTCATGACCTAAAGCTAGCTCTGATTATCTCACAGGGACAGTGAGCAGGGGTGAGCAATGAGCCAGCCATTCAGTGGTAGGACATGGTGCAGGAAATCCTGCAGGCTATGGTGAGATCAGAGGCAGAGTCGGTAAACGGTGGGGCAGACTGCCCTGCCATCCGAGCAGAGCTGAGTCCGCCTGGCATCGAGCCTACCTCTAATGGAATGTGACCCACCGTTGGGAATGAGCTCATCTGTAATCCACTTAATTGAGTTTTATGAGCAGGGCTCTCACATCAGGGAGCCAGTCTGCCTTCTTCCAAGCACTTGCCCTCCTTTGGTTGCCGCTTGGGAAGGGAAGGGCAGTGGAGATGTAGGCAGTGCTCCACTCAGCTGTCATTTGCCTGCTTTCTGGCTTTCTCCCTATTCTGGGGTTACGGGGAGCTGGACATATATGCTTTTCAAGAGGTCTGTTGCTTCATCGTCTCACACTGTTTGCTTTTGCTGCAAATAGTGAAGATCAAACATCCAGGTGAATACTAGCGATGCAGTCTAGACTCCCAGCTTTTTGGTCTCTGTGACAGTATTGGATACTCAGAGGAGAGGTGTCGCTGTGCTTTATGAATCTCATATACACATGTACTCGGCTCTGGTGAGACCTCGCCTCAAGCAGTTTTGGGCACCTCAGTGCAGAAGGAACACTGAGGTGCTGGAGCAGGTCCAAAGAATGGCAACAAGGCTTGTGAAGGGCTTGGAGAACATGCCTTATGAGGAGCGACTGAAGAAACTGGAGCTGTTCATCAGGGGAAGAGGAGGCTGAGGAGAGACCTTATTGCTCTCTTCCAGTACCTGAAAGGTGATTGCAGTGAGAGTGGGGCTGGTCTCTTCTCAGTGGTGACAGGTAACAGGATGAGGGGAAGTGGCCTCAAGTTGAACCAGAGGAGATTTAGGTTGGATTTTACAAAGAGCTTCTTTACTGAAAGAGTTGTTAAGCACTGGAATAGGCTTCCCAGAGAAATGGTTGAGTCACCATCCCTGAATGTGTCTAAAAGATGTTTGGATGTGGTGCTGGGGAACATGATTTAGCAGTGGGTTGTTAGAGTTAGGATAGTGTGGTTAGGTTGTGGTTGGACTTGATGATCTTTAAGGTCTTTTCCAACCTGAGCGATTCTATGATTCTATTATTCTATGAACAATCTTACCTGGAAATCCAAGTGGGATAGGGAAAGAGCCATTCTGTTCTCACTTCTGCCTTTGGTCTGCAGAAGTCAAGTGGTGGTGCTGTCATCATCCCACAAGAGCCTTTGTTTACATTGTAGTTTTGTACCATCTTTAGCATCTGCCTCATCACTTGTTTGTAATCTTTGAGTTGGTCACAGAAGGGCCAGCAAACGGAGAGATCTATCTGTTGTCTGCCTAGGAATTTGCAAGCTTAACTGATGGAAAATGCAGCATTTTCTATTATTGAAGCATAACAGGAGAAGAAAGAGAGAGCAAGGGAAAGCCTTCTCCTCAAGGGAGCATTGCTTTCCTTGGGAAGGGACAGTAGAGACCCTCTGGCATGTGTTATTTGGGAAGTATGTCATCCAGTGCTGGCATAAAGGTCTATCTATGAGACAAATGCTGGATGAAACTGCTGCTGCTTTTCCATTGCTTCTGGTCTACCTTGTAGGGAAGTAACTTTGACATGGCTTCAGATCTAACGTTACACCCACATTACACCCATCCACTGAGAAGTAGCTCAGCAGTTCCAGGAATCCACAGCTTTAAGGAAGGCTATGATATATGGAAGGGAAAGTGTGCATTAACAGAAAGATTGTAAACAGACCTATGCTCGGAACAGCAGTGTCCAGCACTGTGCATTACATGGTACTTCAGCTGTTTCTTAAAATCCCCAACCGCTAGAATCATGGGATTACACAATAATAAAATATTTCATTTTTGTAAATATGAGCTTCTAGTTTTCAGAGTTGCAAACAACACTAAAAGAATAAGCCATATGAAATCTGAGGACTCAAAACCCAGCAAGGAAATTAAAAGAATGCAGATTATAAATACGCATACGTACATACATATGTATTTACATATATGTGTTTTGCATTGCTTGATTTTGAAGCCAATCTCACACAGAGATGCAATGACTTTCCACTGAGGTCCAGATGCTGAGCCACTATAATGACTTCAGGATGGTTCACTGCAGCTGTGTTACAGCTGGAACATACATTTTCTTCCCTTCTGCTTTCCGAAGTTAAGCACTTCTTAAATCAGCTGTTACTTCTAAGGAGGAAGTCTTTTTGTGTTGTGGGCACCTAGAATGTGCGTCCAGCTAGGTAAGCAATTCTCTTGTCTTCCTTTTCATAACACATTCTTGCAAAATGAGCATAGTAGGAATGCAGGGTTCTTCTGTACCCAGTACCTCACCTTTGCCTCTCCCTTCTGTTCCATCTCCCATGTACATATACATTTAAGAAAGGTCTTTACAGTAATGACTCCACTACTCTTCTAGTAGCAACTAGAGACAAAATCTGTCAGAAGTCATTGCCAGAAGACTGGTAGGCAGTTGGACAAACTTAGACACAGACTGCCTTAGGGTGAACAAAGAGACTTTTTTCTTCTCATAGCACTTACTGTAAAATCTCAAAACAGTCATCCCAGAATTATATGAAGTCCCCAAATGGCCATGCAATCTGGATAGGGGTAGCACTCTCCCAGTGAATCAATGCTGGAAATATCTTCTCTCAACTTAAATGCTTTCTTTTGCCGTGTCCTGTTACTGCAGAAGTCCTGACATCATGTTTGATACTATTTTATCCCTTGAGTAGTAGTTAGCTTCAAAAAATGGCAGGAGACCCTCAATATTGCCTTCGGCTCTCTCTATTTATGGAATCTGCGCACAACATATGGCACATGGAGAAAGGAAGAGCTGTTAAAAGGATGAAAGCTGTTCCACTAGATGTGGTTGTTAGAAGCCATTGGAGTATGTCATTGATGGGAGCAAAATATTTTGGGATATTTGTACTTGATGGCATGAATGTTTTTTAGGGAAGTTTTGTAAAAATTATTTTTTGAAAGAGCAAACTGTCCAAAAAATTCCCTCTGTTATGTCTCAGAGTACTGGCAATGTCAAAAGTTTCTGCAAAGATCTACACAGTGTTTCGCTCCACTGCTGCTTCAAACCCAAGAGAACCCTGTGTGTCCCAAAGCTCTTTTCCTCCCCATCCATAGATTTTGGCCTCATAAATGGTACTGACGCTCTCTACATTATTTGCCTCCTTTTTGATGTTCAGTTAGCAATGGGGGCTATCTTGTTTATCCATGGCCAGAAATCTTGAAGCAACCAAGTCAGAAATAATTACTGCTCTTCCTTCCCCCATTAAGTTTCTTCCTTCCATGGCAACTGCCCAGATTTGTTGGTGGGGCTGAATTAAAAGCAAGAGACAGATTGGATTGCTGACACGGGCTGTGCTGTGGAGGTATTTACTACATCAGCCATGGAAGGTCATGCATCTCGCCACTCTCCTTAATAAAAATCTGGCTTGGTTCTTCAGCCTAGCCCCATCCATTGAGCTCTTCACACACATCTATAAAACACCCACTCACGTGTATGCTTATAAACAAGCAAACAAATCACGGCACCTAAAAACTAATTGAACAATTCCTCCCACAGCCTTGGAAGAGAAAAAAGAAAGGAGCATATCGTTTGTTTCTATTTCAGAAATATTGAAGTGCTGCTTAACTGCTATTGTGACAGAAAGATAGATAACTAGGTTGATTCATCAGAAAAGAAGAAAGTATGGAACAGAGAGACAGAGAGGGAGAATCTTTGTCACATGGCTTTCTGTCAGCTTGATTAGTGGCTTTTTCCTGAATACCAATGGAATGGCCTCTGTGGGTCAATCTCATTAGAGATAAACGTAAAAGAACTGCAGGAAACTGCGTTGAGCTCTACCTGGAAAGTTGGACAGTAAGGCCTCTGCTCAGACTTGCAGGGACAGCAAGGTCAGGAATCAACTGAGAGGAATATGGCAGTGACAACTGCTCCACAGACCAAGCGACCTGTGGCAAACTCTGATCAGCTATGCAGAAAAATGGTTTATTCCTAGTGATGAACCGTTGGCCAAGACACCACAAGGAGATGCTAAGCAGACAGCTTTCCAGGTGAGCTGACTAGCCCACAAGTGACTTTCCCCTGCAGGTCCTCAGAGACTTTGCGCTGTGAAGGTGATTCTGAAAAATAAATATCTCTCGCGATTGGCATGTAGGGTTTTAAGGTCAGTGGCAGAGCAGCAGAAATGACATCTAAATAACATTCAAAATAGCAAGGATCCCCAGTGTCAGGATATTTGAGGTCAGGGAGAAGGAGAAAAGTCTGCAGCTGCTGAGAGCAGCAGAGCTAGTCTCTTAGTCTATTTTGTGGGCAATATTTTCTGTGCAGCAGATACCAGGTGGCTATCAGATATCTCAAGAAAGGGGACAGGACAGCATAGGGCACAGTGTCAGAAATTCATGTGCCATGTTACACTTGTATTTGCTATATGCAACAGCTGAATTTCTCACTGTAGAAAGGGGCTTAGTGAAGCTGCCCTTCAGGGGCTGAGTGAGCTTGGGTCTTGATTGCGAAGTGCTCTTTTATCCTCTAATGCACGCCAGTGTTATAAACAGCCTTACAGTCAGGATCGTGGTCACTTGGCATCTATTTCAGAGGGCATGAGTATGTCATGTGTGGGGGAAGTTTGCAGTGCATCTGCTCCTGCTCTGTCAATTCTGTGGACAGAAAGAGGCTGACATTAACGCTCACTGTATGGATTTTGCAAGCTCTGTGGTGATGTGTGCTTCCTGCAGTAGATTAGAGTCAATTTCTGTCTTGTCAAAAGTGGTTAGACATAGTCCAGTTTTGTCATAAGCTTGGGTTTAGATATTTGTGGGTTAGCTGAATACTGGGCTGATGCTGTTAGAAAACCACTACTTTAGACTTTCCATAGGACTACAGACTAACAAATGCCAGAAGTCTGCAAGGCATGGGTGTTTCACATGCCCTGTTTAGTGCTGCTAACAACATACATGTACTATCCGTGGGTCTCACTGCCAGGAGCTGGAGATACCACGTTCCCACCACACCTGAGTGCAGTTCTTCAAGTTCTGGGCTTTCACACCTTTAAAATGGGATCTGTTGTCTCCTATTATTTGCCTACATCCATCCACTCCAATTGCCTGTGATCACAGTTGGTTCCAGCTCAGCAGGCTTCCTGCTGGGAGCCGTATGGTTCTGCTCTGATAACAGGTTCTCAAAGCAAGATATTGTTAATTTGAATACTATCATAAACTATGAAAGGAAAACCTCTCCTCTAGTCTCTACTGGTAATACGACAGATGTCTTGGCACATCCAAGCAATCAATGGAGCCTGTCTTCTATGTGTTTCGGCTCCACAAAGGTACTCCCTTTCCCATATCTCCAAGGAAGTGCTTTTTAAGTACCTGATCCTGTGACCCAAATTCTTGGCCAAAATCCCCCTTATGGCCTAGAAGTAGCATTTTCCCAGGGATTTTATCAAGTTACTGCGTGTTAGTGACCAAGAGTGCATATATAAAGCTAAGACAATGCCTTTGAAACTATTTTCCTGATTTATTTATTTATTTATAATATTTTCTATTCCTCTTTAGTTTTCCTTCATAACTTGCCCTATGGAGGTAATAAAATTACTGGCCGCCCAATATCGCCCTGCAAAACTTCCTCTTTTGCTAGTCTTTAGCATCACTGACGAACTCCCGATCCTTTGCAGTGTTTTCATTTTAGTATTTGTTTTGGTTATAGCGCAATTTATTGACTGGAAATCAGAATAAGGATATGAAACTCACTTTTGCTGAGTTCCCCCAAAACTATCATCAAACTCCCCATCTCTGAATCATTGACGTACAAGAGAACTGCTCAGCGCTGTATCCCCTAATTCTTACTGTTATCAGTCTCCATTGTGTAAAGAAGCTCACAAAGGCAGACATTCATCTAATATTCCCATTAGAACAATCCTGCTAATACAAGTGATTTAAATGTAGACTTTTGTTGTAGAAATAATAGCTTAAGTGGAGGTGGAACCTCCTCTATACATCTTTCTTTTTTTTCTTTTGATATCTAGGGCCTACACTGTGTGATATGTCACAGGGAATATCGGTGTAACTGCATATTGTAATTTGCTTGCAGCAAGAGTCGTTCAGTATATCAATGAAATATGTGACAGTGGTAGAAACATGGAAATAATACGTTTTTATGATCTAGCAGACTTCTTTTTTTATCAAGTTGTTTGAGTTTCATTTGTTAGTGGAGTAATATCATCACAAGAAACACTGCATAACCAATACTGCATCCAAAGTGAAAGTGTTACTTACAACATATTCTTTGTAAAAGAAAGTCTTTCCAGAAAAGGCTTCTTTGTGTGAGCACATAGGCGTTTGTATGCTCAAGGACTCCCTTCCATCCACATCCTTCCACCTCTGCAAGCATTTGAGTAGTTGTGAGTGATGGAGTCTACAAATGAAAATATCAGGCGGAAAGTAATTCTGAAAATAATGTAGATAATGTAGTTGAATCTGAGAGAGATTACACTGTATGTGTACGTTTGTGTGTCTCTGTGTATATGAAAGAAAGTGAGCGTGAGAGAGATTACATTGTGTTAGGAAAAGGAACAACAGTACGTATTAGAGAGAGATAAAATCGTGTTCTCAGGGCCTCTGTGTTTCAAAGATTTCATTGTGCAGGTGTATGTACCTGTGCTTTTCCTAAGAAATATTTATTTGTGCTTTTAGAGAGGGTGAGATTACACTGTGTACATGACATTTTGTGAATGCAGTGCGTTATAGTATGCACACATGTGTATGTGTGTATACAAAAGAGAGAGCCTGCATTGTGCTTGTTCAAAAGAGGAAAGGCCATGTGTCCTAGAAGAAAGACAGTGTGTGTCTATTACACAAAATGAAAGTGTCTAAGTATAAAATAACACAGCTTGTATATATGCATACAAGTCCACATGTATTTTATATAATTTTAAAATTCTATTGCAATTTTTTTTACAATAGAGACCACTGTAGAGGTTTAGAAACATTTTTTTCGAAATTGTGGAATGTCCTGGACTTTTTTTTCACTTTTTCACTCAAAGCACTTAGGCTTTCAATAGTTATTATTAAAATGCTTGTTGAAGATTCAAAATGATACCTAGGGAAATGCAACTTATAAAATACCTGCCTTAGAAGAGTCAATTGGAGCAATTGTTTGGTTCATCGATAAACAACGCTTGGGGCTAACAGAAAAATCAAAAATCATCAGAAGTTGTATGTTGTCCTAAGCAAATTTTAATGACACTTGTTTGGTATTTTATGACAAATCCATTCTAAACAGCAAGTTACCAGAAAAACGTTCTTCCCTCCAGGAAAAATGAATATGTCACCAGTGATTCAGAAGCTAGAAGTTGTGAAATAAATACACCTTTTTTAAAAGAATCTTTTTTTTTTTTTCCCACAAGTAGTTTGTTCATTTTAATTACCTGCTAGAAGCACCCTTTTTTTTTTTAATATTCAGAAAATAATCATCTGCATAGTGTTTCTCTGTTGAGAAAAATTAATGTTTTGGATATGTGAGAGGAAAGTATGACTGAGCCATATGCTGGAGAAGTAAGAAATCCTTTTCATCTGTGAAGAGAGAAAAAAGACTTCTACTGTCTTCTCCCTGATTCAGACCTCCCCTGCATCTTGACAGCAATGCCTCTGCTTCCCTATTTCTTACACATATTTAGCTCTCAGCACCAGAAACTCCTTGTCATTGCAGCTTTAGTGGGATGAGAGGGCGGCTCTGGATCTACCCACGCTGTGTCCTGTCTTTGTGGACAAGGGCTGAGTCTACAAGGAGCCCGACACTGAGGCAGAAAAAGCAGAGAGACAACTTTCTATGGCCTTTGCTTTAGTTATTCTACCTATCATCATCTTACCCAAGAAAAAGGTTGAAGTGGCCACTGACAACTGCTTCAAGTGTTTTAATCTGATCTTGGCTTCATCATTTAAAAGAATTATAGAATAGGATCATAGAATATTCTGAGTTGGAAGGGACCCACAGGGATCATCAAGTCCAACTGCTGGCCTCACAGCACCACACAAAATTCAAAGCCTAATTCTAAGAGTGGTGTTCAAATGGTTCTTGAACTCCAGCACTCGGTGCCGTGCCCGCTGCTGTTGGATTCCAAGACTATCAATCACTACACAGGTTTGGAGAGGGGTGCTTGACATCCTCCTTCATGCCTGCTTCTAGCAAGGGGAAGGCAATCTGCCTTAGTAGAGGGCTTCTTAGTCCTGAAAAAGTATACACAAGGGGCAAGTGGAGTGGCATGAGAGATGTTTTGATATGGCCAGACTGCTGCTTCTCTATGTGGCATGGAGTCCAAACCTTACTGATGGCATCCTTTTAGTATTAGCTGCCATAGATCATGAATTCCTTGGATATCCAGCCTTGAAAAGCTCCTTAGGTTTTAATGGGGATGCCCCAGTGCCATTCTGTAGGTATTTCATTGCAATAATTAACTTCTGTGTGTAAGTTTGCCTTTTTGGCCTACAGCCATCTCACCTCAGGCTGCAAATTTGATGACAGTTTTGAGGCGTGAAGAAGAGTGAGACTGCAAGTGGTGAGGTACTGAAGAGAAGAACTTGAAAACAGAGCTCTTTCGTCTGTTTCAGCATTAACACAAATGCAAGCGATACTGCTAACTATGGAGGATAACCATTCAACATTTGTGCCACTTTGTGCTATCATATAATGAAACCTTCTCTATGTCCCATGCTCAAGTAAGATGATAGGCACACATTTACACAAACAGTTAATCTCTATGCTCATCCCCCAAGATAGCTAATTGTGGACCATGTTAGTTTCAGTGCTGTTGAAATCTGGCTCCACTACTCTTTGACAGCACATCTACAGGTTGTCTTGATGGCCACGTCTCTCTGCAATAACACCCAACAAGTCCTCCTCTTTATACACACTCATCCACTTTGTAGCAAACGTATCTGTTGTTCCTCTTGTGTGCTCTTGTATTTAAGTGTACTGCCAACTTTCAGCACCTTTTTATATTTCTCATCATATTTGTTACTTTTCTGTACAGCATGAGCTCCTATAGTCAGGCAGCTGAATGAATGTGCTGGCTGTCATTTAAAAAAGGATGCAAATCGGGTTGTGGAGAAAGCCTTAAATGTAGTGCCTACATTTAAAGTGTATTAAAAAAGAAAGGAAGGAAGGAAGGAAGGAAGGAAGGAAGGAAGGAAGGAAGGAAGGAAGGAAGGAAGGAAGGAAGGAAGGA
>NW_024884364.1:6612725-6640906 GCF_019232065.1 Centrocercus urophasianus | reverse complement strand
GGGAGGGAGGGAGGGAGGGAGGGAGGGAGGGAGGGAGGAAGGAAGGAAGGAAGGAAGGAGCACAGATTTTTCCATGTTTAATTGCTTGATTTCTCAGTCAACTTATTGATTTTTTGGAGGAGTACAAAACAGGTTCTGGACTGTTAAGTCTGGATTTAGACATACCTTTTCATCTGCATACATAAAAATACAGATGCATTTTGGTGTAGAGATGCATGTGTACACCCTCACCTGCCAAATGCATACATCCTCTTCTCACAGAAACCTTTGCTCCCACTCTGCCTTTCTTTCACATGTTTCCTTTCCTGCAGCTTCTGTCCACCACCTTTCCCGGAGTTCTGGAATCTCCACTGTTGCTTGTACTGAGTAACCTTTCCCCCGCTCTCCCTCCCTCATCTCCTCCTTCACTCCAGGAAAGCTCTTTTCGATTCTCTTTTCACTGATGTCTGGCATTCGTACCTCTGTAGACAGAGAATGGCAGGAAGACAGTGACGTGCGCAGACAGAATAACCGGAGAATAAAGAGGAGTTGGTTGAGAATCTGTAATTAGAAGCCCAATTTCCATTTCCTTCTCAGGCACTTTAAAAATCCCTTTCAGGGTTTTCTTGACTGTCTCAAAATTGAATGTCATTGAGATTTTTTTCTTCTTCTTTTTTTTTTTTTTCTTTTTTCTTTTTTCTTTTTGCATCCTCTTGTTTCCTTGGCAACAAGTTGGTGATGCAGGAGCTAGAAATGTGCTGTGTCTCCGTGGAGATGTTGGCGTGGGTGTGCCATGGTGACATCCACGATGGACGCACAGCTCTACCAATCCTACCCCACCCGTTGCAGTAAGCACAGTAGGCCCAACATCTGAGGTGATGTGCTTTTATTTTTAGCTTGATAGCTGTTAATCTGCTCTTTTTTCATATATGCCACGACAATGGGTCGTAAGATTCAGATACCTCGTTAGTTACATCAGCAAAAATTGTCTGACTTGAGGGGCTTTTAAGTCCAAATTTTCAGGTTTTAATTCAGTGACTTTTAAACTCATGGTATACTCCTGTCTTGAAGAGGCACTTGTTACAATGACTTAAGTCTTTCCCCTTCTCTTTGAGAAGAAAGAGTTACCAGTTGTTAATGAATAGGATGTGAATCAGAGTTCCTAAGTTTCACTGTATTCTAAACTAAGTAGTTTCTCTCTTTCTTACCTCACGAGCTGATCATTTGGAATATGAAGAAGCTGCTATTTGCTCTTGAGCTGGAGCACGGGAGATTACAAGGTACTTTACTTGTGTGCTCCCATAAGACATAACTTTCTCTTCCAAAGAGTCTGTTACTCCGATTACTCAGCCTTTGTTTGGATTTGCCCAACTGCAGGCAGATAGCCTATAGAACTGTTCATAAAACAATAGTAAACTGTAAATACATATAGATTAGTCCTCCCCAAAAACCTTGGTACAAGGCTCTCTCTCCCTGTTGTCCTACGCACTCAATATCTTTACAGTATTTGTTCTCATTGTGCATACAGCCTGTTCAGGTGTTGCTCTGTATTCTGCATTCATCAATGTTTTGGCTATAAGCCAAGACCCAAACACTTCTTTAGCTCTTGATACACACAGGTTCAGAATAAGGGCTTGCCACAGTCTCATCAGATATCCAAAGGTTCTACTGCTATTTTTTTTTAATTTCCTAGGAGGCTTTATGACATCACATAAAAACTCTGATGTCAACAAGGAACCCTCTGGGTAGGTTTTTGAGAAGTTGCTAAGGATCTTCTTACTGCCAAATGACTGTAACTTCATCCCAATGGGATTTGCAATAGAGCTCATCCATGCAGCAATAAAGCCAAGTATCAAATTCTTCTTGCCAGAAAGACCAATTAAAGGATTAAATGTGAAAAGCTGAAACCTACAACATCCATAGTGACAGGGTTTTCTTTTCTTTTTTAGACTGTAATCATCTTTGTAGCATATTGTTCTGGGATCAGCACCTTTGGGGATACATTAGTACGGCGATTGACGGAAAGAAGCTGAAGAGGGAAACCAAAGTGAACCCAGCCAAGGCAAGATAAGCTTCTCTCTCAGCCATGCTGGCAGATTTCTTTTGCCTTCTTTCCTTCACTCCTTCAGCAATTCAAGCACAGACTGGGATTATTCCGCTCCAAAATGGCAAGGTGCTTGTTTAAAAGGTGTTTTATTACATGAAGCGAGAGGAAACATGAGGAACAATCAGACACGAGAGGCGTGTTAAGATGTGTCATTTACACATTATGACAATGAGAAGGAGTAAATCCAGGCTCTGTTGTAGGGACGTTTTGTTCCAAAGCAGGCACATAAATCTGACTCAAATGCCTTGCTTACTGAATCTGAATCCGAAGTTTATTCCTGACTGCCACTGAAATCCAGGTCCAACTTTTCTTTTTATTTGGACTTCTTTTAAAACATGAAAAAACTGACACATCTGCCTATCTTCTGCAGTTTGTTCAGCATTGTACCTGGTGTTGTGTAAAGGATGTCTCCTACTGCAAGGAATTAGGAGCCTATAGGCGTGACAAGACGCAGAACACCATTCAAAAACTTTGGTTGGGAAAAAGGCTGTATGTACACTGGAAGTAGAAGTAACACAGCAGTACTCTGGCTTAAAAACATTAAGCAAAGAACTAACAGGTATCAACAGTAGAGACAGGAGAACAGTAAAGATAGGAGCAGCTAGGGAACCTGCTTTAGTGGGGGAGTTGGACTCGATTTCTTGAGATCTCTTCCAACCCATGCAGTTCTGTGATTCTGTGACACGTTAGAGGGAATGTATCTAAAATCGTGTGTCTAAACTAAACAGAAAGGAAGATGTGGGGTGAGGTGGGGGGAGCATCCTCAACGACTGAGGCAGAACTGTGGGATTATTATTTTTTTTCAGTTACATCCATTTAACAAAGTACTTAATCTCTGTAGAAAGTTTTCATCTAAACATTGCCACATTGCCATGGTTTTTGTGTGTTTGTGTGTGCGTGTTTTTTGTTCCTCAGTCTACAAATTGTTACTGATTTTGTAGGAAGACTCAAAATGCTTCTTAAAAAAACACAACCTCTTCCTTCTGCCATTCCTTCTCATCTCAGGTGTCCAGAGCTGTGGAACTGTGGAAACCTACCAGGAATATTGCACTGCAAGGAGGATCTTGCTGGCTGAAGTTCCTCTCCATTTGGGACAGTCAGATCAGCTTTCCTCATAGACAAGAGCAATAGTTTTCTCCATGATATTTGAAAAGTGAGTACAACATAAAATAAAGTTCAGATTCTTCTAGCTCCTTTTGCTGACTGCTTTTTGCATTTGTTAGCACCCTTTCATGGAATGTGCTGTACACACAGAATACACAAGAGTTCTCACCCTATCTTTTGCCCCCAGGAGACTAGACTGGCACACACCAAGTATATGATTGATTCTGACTTTTCTTCCTTGCCTCTCCTTCTCCCTGACTGAGATTCAGCAGCTTCTGCAATACATTCCTGTCAGCTGTCAGGGCACTAAAATAAACCTTTATCTTGTCTTCACAGCTCTGAATGACGGGGCTGGCAATAGGTGCACCACAGCCAGGCAGCCATTTCTGCCGTATGCTCTTTCAACCTTACTGCATGCTAACACAGCAATCTCTAGCCTGGCAAATTTGCTGTTTTTCCTTGCAAGACCTCCAAGAGGCAGCAACTCTGGTTCCTGTCTCTTCCTATGGCAGTATCTTGTTATGCTGGGTTACAACATTTCATTTGCCTTCTTTCTCCAATATTCAGTGAGAGTCAGAGGCAGAATGCTAGTCCAATGCTAGAGAAGGAAAATTCTGCTAATTCTTTTAAATTAGAATTGGCTGCAAAAATGGCCTTGGGGCACACATTGTAAATTGAGTGAAACCATGCAGTTGGAGGGGGAAAAAATTGTCTTTCTTTAGGGAGAAAAGACATTACATATTCACACTTCAAGCATGCATATCATTGCTAACTAATCCTTCTTATACCACAATGCTAATTTCAAAATAGCATTTATATGGCATGGTTTGCTCGGGAGGGCATGGATGAATCAGTTAGTTGCCCTTTTTAGTAAGCCCTATGCAACTGCTTCCTATGTTGCTCTTTTCTAGCCTTGCCTTCTAGTCATCTATGTGCCACATGCTTCTTATTCAAAGGGCAACTGTTGAATAACCATGCAGCAAAATCACAGAGCAGGGGCAATAAATAAGGGGAAGCACAAACGCACAGAACAGTTCAAACTACTACTTTTCTGTGGTCTTGCTGCAAGGGCATGCAGATTCTGCTGAATGTCAGTGCTGATGCTTGATGAGGAATGATAAGCCTATAATTTACTTGCATGGCTGTGCAACTTCTTCCTGCTGAGTGGGAAAGCCTAGAAAACATTGTTTTTAATGTTTTTTTTCTAATACCACTGCAGCTCAAAGCCGTCCTTTGCACCATGGGCATCACAAACACCATTGGTTAAATGAACCATACAACACAACTTTTGCTTTAATATTGCTGCCCAATAACAGTTGAGAAGTCCATAAATTGCAGAATGAATATGTTTGCAGACAGCTGATGTAGAAATAGCTTCTGATGGGTCTGAAATACTGTACTGATTTGGAAACCTACCCGTAGAGAAAATTACATCAAAACTGCACTGCATTATCAAAGACACATACCCAAAGTGCTGGTATTCTATATTGTCAGAATGGAGATGGTTTTGCTTTACCTGGAGCTTTACTTAAGTTTGTTAACTCATTATCTTTCAAAGACCTGAAACATTGGTGAAAGAACCAAAATTGGAAGAAATGCAAAGAGCAGTTGAGCGCTGGGGTCAGAATAAAGCAACAAATTCTGTTGCGTTCCAGACTGGGTGATGGAGAACAGAAAGATTCGTTCTCAAAGTTGAGGATGGGATGTTGCAAAGAATTTTTTTTTTAAATGAGAGCAAGTGGTTCTGCATCCAAATTTGAAAAAGGCAGGCAAACTAATGTTTATCAAAGCATTTTTGTCAGTCTGCAGAATCCTACCTTTGATCCTTCTATGGATTTAATCCCTTAGAAGAAGGAATAAGGATTTGAGAAATAATTCACAGCAGATCCAACAACTTACCAGCAAATCGAAAGAAATTGAAAAGACATGAGGTTATGACTAGAATACTTGCAAAGATTTTACAAAAACACGATTGCATTGGATATAAATAAAGAGTTTAAAATCCTCAATAAAGTAATTAAGGTAGGACAATTTTGCATTTTGTGGTTCAAAAAGTGGTGACTACAGAGTAGAATCTGTTCCACTTAGTAACACTGCAGGAGAGGGCAGAAAGGTTTACCATCTCTTACGGTTTTTAATAATATATTTGCTAAAACTGCTGTGAAATTCTCAGAATTAGGTGAAATTACATGTCCTGCACTAATTTCTTTGATTCGCAGATGACCTTACTATTGTGAGACAGGCAGGAAGTCTCATACAATCTATTGCACGAGTTGAAGGAAGCGATAAGAAAGATAGGATTTGAAATCAGTTGTAAGATCGACAAAGACAAAATAAATGCTTCCTAAAATTTTTTCATGCAGAGGAACAGAATTGTAGTCTAATGCTGAGTATGTCTTATGTTTTCAAAGTACAAAATCATCCTCTAATTCTCCCAGGATGTGAGACCAGTATACTTACACGGAAAGATGTCGATTTCTCTTAGATTTCCTGGGAAATAGCAAGACAAATTTCAGGCCAGTGAGGTTGAATTGTGTGTGAAGAAGATTTAGTAAGAGATTGCAGGAGGTTGACGAGATAGTAAAAAGGTAGATTCAGCAAAGTCCTGATATTTTTAGTAGTCAAGATTAAATAAGACAGTCACTAAACAACCCTTGGGAGACCATTTGATTTCTTGGATGAATAAACATAGAAGGTGGCAGTACTTGCCAAAGGTCTAAGAATTAATAACCTTCACTGGCTTTCAGGCAACCGTGTTAATGTGCAATGTGTTTCAGCAACGTCCCTTTTTCTATTGGGTTCAGCTTTGGTTTATTAATTCCCTGTTGTTGCAGGAAGGTTGGAAGACCTAGAAGGCATCACAGTGCCTCAAGCCATGTCTTGGTAACTGTTGGAGCTTAATGCAAGAGTGAAAATGACCATGCTGCACTCTGTTCAATGTTAGAGGCTAACAGTTAAGCTGGAGTGTGTTGTGTAATAGAGATTACCTGACACTGTAGCATCTTTTCCTCTTTTTTCTTGGTGTTGCCTGTGATGTTTTGTTTTCTCTGATCTTTTTTTTTTTTTTTTTTTTTTTTTTAGCTTTTATCCTTAAGAAGGGATTACTAACATTTAAAGTTTTTGACTGAACTCAGAATTGTTCTTGAACAGAAGGCCATTCAAGTCTTATCTTTATGATGTGACTAACTTTGAGAAAGCAGAACATACAAAGCTGGCTTTTCTAATGTTACAAAGACTTATTTCCTGTTTAGAAAGTACCCAAGGAAATAGCATGCAAAAAGCTGTGCTGAGAAAAACACAGATTCCTGTAGAGACTGTAGAGAACTCTAGAAATTGAGGAAGCTCAGAATTACAGTTCCTGAAGCAGCTGAAATTGTATTCCCTTGTATCTATCCTTAACAATAGAACCTTTCAATAGATGATCATATGATATAGCTGAGATTTTCAAACTCTCTGTCATTTACTATGGAACATTGTTCATACCTGGGTTTAGCTTTCATAACAAACAGAGAATGAACCGTTTCCTCCTCTCTGCTGAATAAATTAGGGTAGAATTGCCTTTCATATTTTACAGCATACAGTAATAAAATAAATTTTAACTTTTCCCTGCTGAGATGAACACACATGAAAAGATCGTCAAGATCAGAATACTTATCTTCTCTGATGCAGGTGGTAGATGAATGCTTTTCTCTCTCTCCCTCAAGCTGAAGGAGACCTTTCCACCTCCATTGAGTATTGCATTTCCTGTGCTATTTTGTTCCATAAAAATCCCTGTTCACTTGGATGCAGGTCCTTGTCACCTCGCTTGCTCCTTCTCACCGCATTTTTCAGGATAGCATTTCCCTCTCTCTGGCCTCAGCCCACATCTTGTTGTGCCTCACCTACTGGGTAGTGAGGACTGGCACCTGTGGATGGCAACTACTCCAGGAGGATGGGAAAACCTGGGTGAACTGTGAAACTAGTGTGCAGCAGTGCTAGGCACATTTTATGCCACTGATGTTGTATAACACAGTTCTGTCAAGTAGTGGGGGGGATTGTATGGCAGCCTGGGAGATTAAGCTGCCTCACCCCAGAAAGCTTCTCTTTCTCCTTGCCATCAGGATCACTTGTGGAAGGAGCTAATCCCATGGATTTACACAGTAAGAAAATTCACTGTTATGCTTGGAGCTGCTTCTATATCTCCAGTAAGACAGGCTCCAGAAACACAGCTCTGTGTCCCGTGGAGCTGAGCTAAAACAGGGCCTTTCCTTGCAACGCAGTTTCCATGCACAGGGCAGCAGGTTTGGATTCCTGCCTGCACAGTCCTGGACTCTTAATAAAATTCCATCTGTGTTTCCTGCCCTCCAGGGTGAATTCTTTTGGCTGACAGTGGGGTCCTGGAAAGCAAACAATAATTGCTATACCAGGGCACTACTATGAGGGCTGTGCATGGTGTACCTCTGTCAGTGTAAGATAAATCTTTTTTAATGCACACACATGCCAATGCAGAGCTCTGATACCACTGGAGTGAAGTGATGAGGAAGCTGAGCTGTGGGATTCTTAACTAGAAATTTCTGTTCTCCAATACTGATAATTTTATAGACCAAACTGAGCACTTCTATAAGAGTGTCACAGTCCCTATCTGCAATTCATTGAGGTCTGATGCCGGATTTCTTAAAAATCACTGGTGGTCCATCTCTGGTTTCAAGTAGGATTACTTTTTGGGAACTCTAACAATGATAAGGCCTAACTACACACCAGTTGGCTGATCGAGCCCTGTGCTTGGTATTTTGGATAAGGACTCTTCTACTTTAATTGGACATAGCGAGGTTTGTGCCGTGGAGCTCACTGCAAGGGAACAAACCCTCTGCATGTGTCATGCATGCCTGTTGGAAAAACTGAGGGACATGGACTTTCCTCTTTCTAGATCTTGTGTCCAACCTGAATGAAGTCACAATGGGGAGAGCTGCTTTTTAGGGCCTTAAGGTGGGTGTTAGAAATGCTTCAGCCTTTATTTCTGAAAGAGCCGCAGTGATTCTACTCATGTGGATGTTTACAGTCTTCTACTCCCAGTAGAAACTGAATAAACTGAAGAAACTGTTCTACTATCTCCTTGTATAGTTCTGGAAATGTGAAAATAAGTGAAAATATCCTATCGGTTCAGCCCAGCACCTCACAATACAGGCACTCTTTTAAAAACCCTCTCTGTGGTTTCTGAAGCCTGCTGCTGTGATCTTGGTCAATACATGGCCTGGTCATCACATGCCTGTGACTGAAGCACGGCCACAGTCAGAAATTCTTAATGCTGTTTCCTTAAGGTCTGAAAGTTAGGTAAGATCTGATCTATTGGACGCAGCACTGTAGTGTTAGGGGAATGGCAATGTATCACTGAAGAAGTCAACAAGGGATTGAAACAGCACTGGGATGGAATCCTCTACTTTTCTCATGCCATGAAGCTAGAGCTGGACTCACATCTCAGTGCATGCCTGTCCCAGTCCCATCACACCAAGAAACAGGGAGCAGCATGGGCATCATTTGCATGGCACTGTAACGTAACAAGTCTGGATGCTGGCAGCAACTTAGCCACGACTCTGCAGGACTTGGCTACAACAGATATAGAGAAGGCTAAGGTACCCAAGGAGTTCTTTGCCTCAGTCTTCACTGGCAGCCAAGATTCTTATGTCCCTGAACCTCAAAGCCCTGAACCTGAACCTCTAGGTAGGAACTGGGGAGCTGGGAAGCTGGCTGATGTGGTTGCTGAGCCACTCTCCAACATATCTGAAAAGCCATGGCTGTCAGACAAAGTCCCCAGTGACTGGAAAAAGGGAATAAGGAAGACCCAGGGAACTACAGGCCGATGAACATCACCGTTGTGTCTGAGAAGATCATGGAACAGATCCTCTTGAAAGATATGTTAAGGCATATGAGGGATGATCAGGGGGTCTGAGACAGCCAGCATGGCTTCATCAAGGGGGGCTCATGACTGACCAGCCTGGTGGCCTTCAGTGATGGACTTCAGCATCACTGCACAAAGAAAAGGCAACTGATGCAATCTACCTGGATTTCTGCAAGACCTCTGACGTGGTCCCCTATCACATCCTTTTATCTATGTTGGAGGGATATGGATTTGAAGGGTGGATGAATTCACTGGGTAAGGAGTTGGTTGGAAGGCTGCAGCCAGAGCGATGTGGTCAATGGCTCTGGAGACCAGTAATGAGCAGTGTCACCTAGGGGTCCATCTTGGGGCTGGTACTCTTTAACATCTTTATAAATGACACAGATGATGGGATTGAGTGCATTTTCAGTAAATTTGCTGATGACACCAAGCTGAGTGGTGTCGTTGATACAGCAGAAGGAAGGGATGCCATCCAGAGGGACCTTGATAAGCTCGAAAGGTGGACCCTTGTGAACTTAATGAGTTTCAACAAAGCGAAGTGCAAGGTTTTGCACGTGGACTGAGGTGATCCCAGATATCTATACAAACTGGGAGAAGAACTCCTTGAGACTACTCCTGCTGAGAGGGACTTAGAGGTTATGTTTGATGAAAAACTTAACGTAGGTTGGCATTGCATACTTGCAGCCCAGAATGCCAGTGGCATCCTGGGTTTCAATCAGAAGAGGAATGGCCAGCACAGTGAGGGAGGTGATTATTCCCCCTCTACTCTGCCCTCATGAGGCCCCAGCTGGAATACTGCATCCAAGTCTGGGGCTCTCAACAAAGGAAAGATGTGGAGCTTTTGGAAATGGTCGAGAGAAGTGCCACAAAGATGATCCAAGGAGTGGAGCACTTTTCTTATGAAGATAGGATGAAGGAACCAGGCTTGATCAGCCTGGAATAGTGAAGGCTGTGAGGAGACCTCATTGCAACCTTCCAGTATTTCAAGGGATTTTATAAACACAACAGAAATAAAATTTTTATACAGGTAGATTGTGATAGGACAAGGGAGAATGGTTTTAAACTAAATGAGGGAAGCTTTAGATTGGATGTCATGGGGAGGTTTTTCACTGAGAGAGTGGTGAGGTGCTGGAACAGGCTGCCTGGAGACTTTGTGGATGTCCCATCCCTGGAGGCATTTAAGGCCAGGTTGGATGGTGCCCTGGGCAATCTGATCTAGTACTTGGTCTAGCAGCTGGAGACCCTGCCTGTAGCAGGGGGTTGGAACTTGATGGTCCTTCAGATCCATTCCAACCCGAGCCATTCTATGATTCTATAACTTGGAGTAAATGATGGAGCCAACTTGAGAAATAGGTAAGTGGTCCATCTGGGTTACAGCTGGTTCTTGTTCAAAGCTTGCTTTCCTGAGTCTACAGCACAAGGGACTGCTGTGTGGACCCAAAAGCACAGATTGAAAGGTCCCTGAAGAAGAAAGAAGGGGCTTCCTGTGTCATCCTGCCATATATTTGGTTTGGCTTGTAACGTATTGTGTTCTCCAATGGCAGACTTATACTATATAGAGAATAATAGTGGATGGGCTGTCTGCTCTCCATGAAGATATTTTTCTTGTTGACAGATAAACAGATGAGATTTCATTTTATTAAAGAGTTATGATATTCAGCATTAAACTGTTCTGGTATTTAACTATTGTGTTTGCATTTTTTATCATTCTGAAGCTCAACAATAATTAATAATGACCTGGGAGTTGTAAAGACCATTCTTTGTGCATGTTAAAATCTTTCTACTCTTGGTTCCACCCAGATATTCGAGTTTGAATATGCCACACAAGTTACAGAAAACGCATTTTTTCTCTAATAATGAAAAACATGGAAATTCTTGAGGCCATTTCTTACTATGTTTCCAATTGTAAAGCCATGTGTTTTCAGTACTGTGACCCAGCTGTGCAGGTACAGAAAGAAAAGTGGAATTCACTGGAAATAAATGCAGAGCACCTGTGAGTTGGCAACAATTACAAATGTCATGTGTACTCACTGTTGCAGAGGATGAGCTACCAAGCAGTTGTTAAAGACATTGAATGAAATTGAGCATTCCTGGACTGGCATTTTTGGAAGCCTTCCAGATAAGGTATCAGAATTTAAAAGATTCAATACCACACTGGCACTGTGACTATTAAAAATCAGGGTTTCAAAGCCATTTATTTCAGCTTGATGAACATGGACAGTCTTGTCAAAATAAACCAGGCTCTCCTTTTTTAACTTTTAAACTCAGGATTAACTGAAATCTAAGGTAGCATAAGTAACCCTTATACTGGAAACCACACTCCCCCAGGGAGATTCCTGAATATATCTAAATCAGGCTAAAAAAGGAGTTTGCTCATAGTGGTACACTACACTATTTTGTGTCAATAGACTTTAGATGACTGAAAGTGGGGCCAAATGAGACCAGAGTTGGATAGCTCCAGAGGACATTAAAAATACAAATGGCCAACAGAGGGATTTTCAGGAATGCCTATTCAAATGAGGATCCTAAAAAATCTTTTTAAAATTGGCTTTTTTCCCTTCAGTATGAAATTTGGCTAACAAAAGGCAAGGCTACCACTATATGTGGAACATATGAATAAAGAGAAAATCCAATCTATCTCCTAACGAAAGCAAGTCGTTCACTTCAGTTCTGTTTATACTGAAGCTTTAAATATCCTTAGTAACAGGACTTTCACAGTGCCTCTCTTGAAAAGACGCCTCTTCAGCTCAGCTTGCTTGCCACTAGGATGGTTCCTATAGGCAAATTGTATTCCTTTAACTTGCTTTTATTTAATTTTTTCTGTCCAGGAGATCAGCCTGATGATAGTCACAGAAACTAGTTCAAACAAGGTGATTCTTTAAACCAAAACTGAAAGTGAGCTTTTACTGTAGCACCTAGATTTGCAGCTGAACTGAAGATGGTTCTTCTTTGAACCAACATGGACCATGACCTACTGGGGTAACTTCAGGCGCTGATAAACCTTGCAAGAGAAGTCAACAGGAAAACAGCACTGGTTTGCATTTCTCAGTTCCCTCCCCTCCACCCTATGTTGCAACAACCACCAATACGTGTCATTACTTTTAAATGATCTGGAGTCTTTTAAACTGAAAACATGGCTTTGAATTAAAGAAGTTATCTTAATAATTATTTTACATTAACCAAACCTTCCTTCACAGAGGAGGAACGTGCAGCATACACCAAACAGTAGGCTATATATCTCTCCAAATAATTCCTTTCCCTTCTTGAGGCTTACAGCTTTTGAAAATACCACACTTCTCCACCTCCTCAGGTGTCATTAAGACAAGTCTCACAGATGAAGCATTTAAAATCTATACTCATTGTTCATCCCCTCCTGCCAGCCCTGTTGCCCAGTTCCCAGTTCATGTTGTTCTCTGAAACTGCTCTTCCTTTTACTTGTACAGGTTCAAAAGCCAAGGTCAAAGGAGCCTTCCAGGGCATGTCTGCACTGCGTAGTGCAGTGATATCCAGAAACTCTGAAGGAGTGGTGAATGAGCCAGCACTGGCAGCACAGTGGAGAGATGAAAGAGTCATTTGAATAAAGCATCCTATCTTGACTCAGTGACATTGAGAAATGGGGGTTCACCTCTACTTTCCTTGAGTTTTGCTTCTGATATTCAATAATGCCTTGGCTGAAGTGTGTGTCTTTAACCTCATACTCAAATTCCACATTCTTTTCAACTTTTCTATAATTGCTGTGGACTCATCCCTTTTTTTCCTTTCTATGTGGTAATCCGATAATTTACCCTACAAGTTGAAGTGATGACATAGCCAAAATGGCAGGACAGCAGGTATAGGGATATCACAGACTCATAGAATATCCTGAGCTGGAAGAATCCCACAAGATTCATCAAGTCCAACACGTGACTCCACACAGCACCACAAAACATTCAAACCCTATGTCTGTGAGCTTTATCCAAATGCTCCTTGAACTCCACCAGCTCCTTGAACTCTGGGCAGGCTGTTCCATGCCCAGCGCCCTGTGGTGCAGCTCCTGTCCCTCACCCCCAGCTGCCCTCCCCTGACAGCTCCATGCCGTTCCCTCGGGCCCTGTCGCTGTCACACAGAGCAGAGCTCAGCGCTGCCCCTCCGCTCCCTGTGAGGAGCTGCAGCCGCCATGATACTTCCCCTTAGCCTCCTCACATATAATTATCAAACACATAATCGTCAAACGTATCATTGTCAAAACCACGCAGCTGGGTAAACAGTGTAAAGTACCACTTTTTAAAGTACTTAAGGGGTCCTGATTTTTAAAGAAGAAGGTGTCAGGAACTAAAATAAGTGGTAACTTGGGTCACAGTATATGGCTCTTCTACATGAGAAGATTAATTCAGAGGGAACTCAGATGTGACTCTCCAGTGACTGGCTGACCACCACTAACTCCACATGCACAGCAAACTCATTAAGGACTTTTGTCTTTATGCCAGAAGTGGTTTGCAGTGGGCGAGAGTGTTGAGTGCCCATATGGGGCTGGATGTGAAGCAAAGTGGCTCTGACTTTGGCTCTGACTTCAGGGGCTGAGCAGCAACACCAAGTGCATACAGGACGTTGGATTTGCCTTCACTGTACTCATGCAGTCATTCAGCTGCCAGCCTGCTCCTTGTCTGAGTGGGTGTCTGGGAAAAGTGGGGGCCAGGCAGGCTTTCCTTGCCAGGGCTCCCTACAGCAGGGAGGTTCCCTAAAAAGGCCTCTTCAGTGGGAAGAACATGAGCTTCTAAAACACTTCTGAAGTGTGATTCATCTGACCCAGTTTAGGCTTCTGCTATAGGATGATCTGAATCACATCCTAGAAGTTCCCATTCCTCTTCATTATCTCCAAAGTGAGTCCAGGGTTATATTTGCAGACAGAGAGTGCGTGCTTGAACAGGGCGAGTTCTGTATCCCAAGGGCACACATTGTGTGGAGTAGCAAGCAGATCTGAGCTCACGGCACACTAGTTTTGTTGAGAAGATGAGCCCCGGCAACATCTGAAGCTGGGGCAGAGACTGGTAAGCCCCATAGGCATATTCCAAAATGCTATAGCCTTGCTTCTCATTGCCTTGACATGGAGTTGCCATCAATGGTTTATGCCACTGACATCCCTTCCTCTGAGCTGATGCCAATTGTTTTCTGCAGATCCACTTCTCACTTCTTTTACGATTGCATGGTTTGCCTTCTTTCCCTCCGCATCTCTGAATCCCTCCCTTCATCTTCTGAAGATGAATCTAATTTTTGTTATTTAATCCTTTGGTTTACTTCGCTGTCAGCTGGTGCTCACAACTCTTCCCAGTTTAGTATCTTCTCTGCATCTCATTACCGTGCAATGGTTTCCCTTTTCCAGACGATAAATCCAGAAGTAATATTTATACCTGCTTAACTCTAAAAGGCACTTCCCTTAAACTACACACAGATGTAGCTAGATAGATTCTCTTTGAAATGCTGTTTACTTTCCTTAAAAAAAAAATATGGGGTGCTGGGAATTGCAATGATGTCATAGCAACTGAATATGATTATGCAGGAGTCTGCGCTGAGGGGTATTTCAGAAACTGTATCTATATCTGTATTTATTTGTATGTGTGTGAATATTTGTATTCAGAATCTATTTAGCTATATTTACACTTACTAATAACCTAAGACTCTTTTTTCTTTTTTGTGAGCAGTTTCACATTACAGTAAATTAGGAGTAACTCCATGGTGTAACTGAGAAGTTGATGTAGTGACATTAGTACTATGAAAGAGAACAGCATTTGACTGTGCCTCCTAGACACAGTAAATTAAATAAGCTAAATTTGAATTTCGGTAGATGAAATCCTAAAAATCCAGCAGTCTTTTTATGTTTTTCACATGCTCAACATTCTCATGCTTTGCTTTAAACAATGTCTGGAATATTTTTTCAGAATGACAGATATAGCTACCCTGCTCGTATATATTCCAAGAAAACACCATGCTAAAACTTTCAAGACGTGTGCTTGGAGGTGTGTGTGTGCATTAATGTTCACTCCAACTCACTCATTGCCATGATCTGCCATGCATGCAGACCCATACATTTTTGCCCCTACACGTGCATAGGGATGGTTGTGTGTG
This sequence comes from Centrocercus urophasianus, assembly GCF_019232065.1. Lineage (NCBI taxonomy): Eukaryota > Metazoa > Chordata > Aves > Galliformes > Phasianidae > Centrocercus > Centrocercus urophasianus. The sequence continues at coordinate 6,625,739 of NW_024884364.1, read as the reverse complement.
AACATGCACATCTCCCTTACCATAGTTTTACAGAAATCAGTTTACAGAAATTCGCTGGCTGAGATCAATAGATGCAGAAATCACTCAGGCAGGGAAATTAATATAGAACTATAGAGAAGGGAGACAGATGACTTCTGTAGTGCTATTTAAATTTAAAAAAATAATAAATCTGTTGCAGGGGTATCGTTTTCTGTGCCTACGCAAAGTCTATAGGATGGACTCAGGGGACAAGAGGGAAAGTTGTCCCATTGTAGGGACAGCAAGACATTGCCATGGGGGTTTGTGCCTGCATGCATGGAGATGGCAGCGTGTGCATATATGTTTGCGGGTGTGCAGGGAGGGGGAGGGGGGGCTTCTAACAGCCATTTTAACATATTTTCCAACTCCCGTTTAGCTGACAGCTCCCACCTACGGTACGTCACCTGTGCATGAAGCACACAGCGTGCGGCGGCAAGAACCCCGCTCCCTCGTCTCCCCTCCGTGCCCACCCCGTGCTCCTCCATGTATAAATCCCACTCCCGACCGTGGCCGGGGGCTCGGGTGGGAGCGGGGCTGGGGGCTCCCGCCGCGTCCCCTCTTCCCAGTAGCCTCTGAAAGGCGTTGGGTAATTGGGTCCAGATTGGAGATGTTAATTATTCATGAGGCTGGCCAAGGGACCTGGGGGGGCTGCGGGGCTGGGCGTGGGGTGGGCCGGGGAGGGGACGAGTCGGGGAGCGCCGGGGAACAATTCTGGGCAGGGTGTAGGGAGAGGCGGCGGGTGCATGTGCGACGAGCGGTGGCTGTGGACCTTCCAGTCACTGCTCGCTGCCCTGGTGTGTGTGCGTGTGTGCGTGTGTGCGTGTGCGAGAGAGGAGAGAGAGGGAGGGAGGGAGGGAGGGAGCGGAGAGGGTGGGGGGGAGAGATAAGAGAGAGAAGAGGAAAAGCAGAGAGGAGAAGGAAGGAAGAAGAAGGAAGGAAGGGGACAATACGATCATGCTGTGCTGTATGAGAAGAACAAAACAGGTAGAACTGCAGATTTTTATATTTCTTTCTGCTAAGAAATCTCCCAGGCTCTTGGTTGCCCGTGGGGTGTGTGTCTGCCCGCATGTGTGAGGGGCTTGGGTAGGGGCTGGGGCAAGGGGGAGGACATTTCAGCTGCTTTCAGCAGATGTCTCTTTTGCAATTCTTTAGCATCTTGCGACTGAAGGCTCTTTTCACACCCTTCAGCGTGACTGCTTTGGTTTTCCTGGGCTGCTGATGTGGGGAGGGGGGTGGCCTGTGTCCACATTTGGGGAGCTACCAGCATCTCCCCATTACTATTAGTATTATTTTTTGCTTTAATTGTGATCAGATGCATTGCCTGGGATTTTCTCTCGTTGGTTCTGAGGGTGTGGATGTAGGGTGGGGGGGGGGGGGGGGAGGCTGGCAGGAAGCGTGATGAGATCTGGCTCTACCTTGGAGATAAAGGAAGCGATTCTTCATCATATGCCAAGAAAAGAAAGGATGCCCGGTGAGCCTTGATCCCTGGTCAGAGTGCTTTCTATTGCTCCTGGCTCTGATGAATGGGAGATGCTTTACGGGCATGTGCTGTGAGGTGGCTCGGAGAACAGGTGCATTCCTTTTTTTTTTTTTTTTTTTTTTTAAAAAAACCCGCAGGGGTAAAAATATTTAGCTTTTTTTTTTTTTTTTTTTTTTTTTTTTTTCTCTCCCCTTCTTCCAACCTATGGTATAATGAAAAGTGTAATTAATAACAAAAGCATTGGCCAGGAGAGGGGAGATGCAGCCTCTTTGCGGTACCCTTCGTAGTACAACCAGTTAGACAACTGTGCACCAGCTGGTGAGGAGACAGAGGACCACGCCTCTGCCAGCTCCGAACTCGGGTGGGATAAGAGAGGCTCACGGTGTGAACCTGTTGGAAACCAGTTCATTCTCTTCACTGGTTCCTCCTGGCTTTTCCTGTCAGGAAATCGGGTTGATAAGGAAATTCGGGCGGCGGCTTGATTGTCAGCGATGAAATTTTTGTATCTAAAATGATATATTTGGATGAAAAAAAAAAAAAAAAAAAGCTATATAATTCATTCCCACCTTCCCTGTTTTTATTTTGTATGAAAGCCCAAACCTGCTCCTTGTTAAAAGAGCCCATTTTCATGGAGCTGCTTGGACTTTCTTGGGAGGATGTTGGATTTATTCAGGTAAAACTTGGAGGCAGGAGATGCCCCCAGATATCTTTATAAGGCATTTGGGGAACTTCCCCTAATTATAGGTTCAGAGGTAATGACAAAGAGCTTGGATCCTTGTTCTGAGAGCAAAGCTCAACTCAGTCTTGGGTGTGGAACCACAGTGGTTACTTTATATGTGCATACATTGATATATCCCTTACAATATAGCACTGCAGCACTCTCGAGCCATAGCTTAGCACATTGATGCAAGAAGCTCCCATACTATAGAACAGTGCAGTGCTTAAAAAAAATGCAGGGAAAGGTGTGTTTCTGAATGGAGAAACGTGTTATCAGATGAAGGAGTGATTTTGTAGAATAATGGGGAGGGGCAGGCAAGCAGGGTGGAAAGGGACCCTGCGTCATCTTGTGTTTTTCCTCATGCAGGTTTCAAATGCTCTGCAATTAGTGATACGTTTGCTAAAATCTGGAGGGAGGGGGTGATGGCTGGGGGGAGAGGGGATCACACTGCAGCCAGCCAGCACAGCATGTTCAGCTGGCAGTTATGGGATGAAAAGAGCAGAGGAGGAAAAGGCAGGCAGACAGAGAGGCAGAGTGCAGAGGTTCATGGCAAATTTTAAGATGAAGTAAGTAGCACTGGAGTCTTCTGGAGTCAGAAAAAAACCTATTGGGGAATAATTTTGCCTCCACTTTCACAGGCTGAGCATTTACACTCCTGATTCAAACTGCAACGTGCTGTTCTTTACATCTGCGTGCATCCGCTCCTATCACTTCGTATTCTAACATATTAAGAAATGCGTGGCATGCAGGTATCTGGATCACACACGGTGCTCTCCCCCTGCCCTGTACATTAATCCACCGCATGGTACACACCCCTTTGCGCGTGCACGTGCAGCACACATCCGCGCTCTCTGATTGCTCGCAACCCTACTACACATATATGCACTAGCACACATGCTCTTGTTTGCACATGCTTTCTCATCGTTATGCGACCATACATCCTGAATGTGCCTGCCTGTGCATATTCCATGGATGTTTCTGGGCTTGGAGCCCAGCTCCCATTCCTATACCTCAATATATGCTGAAATTGCCAAACTGGCAATATAGCAATGCGGTCAGCGATGCTGGTGGTACATTAGAGGCATATTTAATTTGGAGAAGAAAAAGATTGCAGTTTTCAGCTTGGGCTCTTCCTATGCCCCCACCCAGATCTTTCATGGAAGGACAAAAAGGGAATGAGTTATCAGGACATATCAGAGCTTCCATCGCAAAAAATAAGGACAGCTCACCTCATATTATTTTTTTAGGGGAAACCCCCGATGTCCCGCCTTTCTGGCAGCAAAAGAGCAAACCATTGAAGTTACAGGCTTGGGCGTGGAAGGAATCTCTTCACATTTGTGTCTAGGTGCGTCTGTATGCGTCTGTTCTCCCGCCCGTCGAAGACAAATATGTTCACACACTTGCGGTTTGCAGATGATTCTTTCTTGTGGGTGCAATGCTAGCGTGAGGAGCGAGGTATCTGACTGCACACCCATGAGAGATGTAGATAGCTTGGTGTTGTCATTTCTGCCCACAGCCAATTGCACCTCTGAATCCATGCCCGCAAAATATTCAGCTAAAAAGAGGCATAACGTAAGGGCTGTGTCAGGCAGTTTCTGAAAAATTGAATGTAACCTTTCCTTCTGGCAAGAGATGCGGTCAGTAATTTGCAGGGCTGGGTAGTCAGATAGGTGTCTAGAAATGCGAGTGTTGTATGCACCGCATACTGGAACAGATGGGCGTGATGGGGGTATGTGCTCAGTATTGGATTGCATGAGTGATTAAACAATAACCCGCAAGCAGGTTTCCCACTTGTGGGTGAGATGAGTCTCATTCATCACCAGCCATATCCGACGGCTTCCCTCCCGCTCCGTCCTCCGCTCCGCGCCCAGTGCTGGCGAGCCTCGGCTGCAAAGGTTTAAACCTGCCACACCCATCGAATCAAAGGAGGGAGGGGGAGAGGCAGTCTGCATTTCTTTCCCCTTCCACACGAGCAGCATGAATAAACAGGGCTGTATCTCTGAAGAAGCCGCTTAATGCAATCGGAGAAAGCATTAGGGAGTGTTTTAGCAATTGCAGCCAGCCGGTTAGGTGTCTTGTCATTCCAGGAACTGCAGAGGTGTGCGGGAAGGAGGAAATGGAGAAAAAGAGAGAGAGGAAGATGCACGCGGAGTTAAGGGTGTATGGCCTCAGGATATTAAAATGTCTCAGATCTCATTTAGAATAACTTGATTATGCCGCACGATGCGGATGCTTCCAAACTTGCGAGGCATGGCTGTGCCTATACACACCGAGATGGAGGGGGAAGAGGAAGGGAAAGCAAAAGGAAAAGTAAAGGAAAGGGGCTGTCCGCATTTCTCCTCTCTCCACTCACCAGCATGGTGTAAATGTCACCTCCAGCCATTGACTTCAGGGCAGGGGCATCTGCACCCTAGGAGAGCCAAGCCACTGCCCCGATTTTCTATGAGGCTCAGAGCCGTTTCTGCGTTGCTTCCAGTGAACAATTGCTGCCTGGAAGTTTAATTACTTCAGGTCCTTACTATTTCTTTTCCTGTGACAGTACTACTGGGATTTCTCCTGAGAAGCATGTCTCCAGAGAAACACCCCTCCCATCTCCCTGTCCTCCTCTGCTGCCATTGCTGACAATTAAAAGCATTGATTTCTTCTCGATCGCGTAAAGTAAAGGTTCTTAATGGTGCAGACAAGCCCCTTCTTCAGCAAATGTAGGCAGAGTTGCCAGGGACAGAAGGACAGCCATAATGCTCAAAAAGAGAGATGCCAGTCTGTTGATTGAAACTTCTTTTTGCCACTTGCTCCTGAGTTGGAATCCCCGGCGTCGTGCAGCAGGCAGTACCACTGGTACCTACAGGCTATGGCCTGGTACACTTGAGTCTTCTCCTGCTTAAGGCTTGATCTGACAGGAAGCTCTCCTGCTGTTCTATGGCTCTCACTGACATGAAGATGAAAGTGCACAGAGATTCCTCCTGAAGTCTGCTCTCACTTCAGGCCAGCTGTCATGGACTCTGTGATCTAGGAGCTGCCCTACACAGACACTGCATTTCTCCCTCCCCATTTCCCAGAGACACTGTGGAGGGAGAACACCCCACTGTGACATCTGCCGTACTGCAAAGCCTTTTATGCTAGTGGGAAGGTAAACTTGGCCCTTTGCCCACAGCAGGAGAAAAACAGGCTGATAGACTTGTGTGATGTAAATCAAGGATGTGTATACCTGCTTGGGTTCACTGGCCTCACACACAGGGACATGTGCCCCCCTGAGCAACTTGTTGGCTCTATGTGCAGAGAATGTGGGGCATATGTGGGCTCACCCTGGTCTGTACAAAGCAAGTACATACATGTTGAGGTGTTACCAGCAGGCATAACCAAAGGACTACCTTAGCTTTTGGGTGAGATAGTATGAAGCAAAAGCTTGCTTTTACACCAAGTTTGTATAACTTGAGTTCTCTCATGCTCCCAGTGGTGCATTACTGCTGGTGATACATCACTGACTGCCACTTGCTCAGTCCATGTGTTGCTGGCCCTTGTATCCTTTCCTTTATATAGCTCCCCTCTTGTCCGTTGCTGTTCCGTTGTTTCAGGCTTCCTCAAAGGGAGGGCTTTATTTGGGTTTGAGAATGAATGAAAGCTTTGACGACAGGTCCAGGCTAAAGCCACCTGAGGATGGGAAACCTTTTGATGGCAGCCCTCTGTGCTGATGCCCTTTGGAAGTCACTGTGCATTTCATTACCCATTTGCCATGAGGCTGGCAAATCTCAGGAAGGCATTACGCAGCAGTCCACATCTGGCTGCATCTGAGCTATGAAGAACCGATTTCCAACTGTAAGGCAACAACCACAGCCCAGTAGCTCCATCCAGGGTAATACTAGGCTGCTGAGATGAGGCTGGCCATCTAGAAAGGCTGAGTGAAAGATGAATGGGCCTTGCCAGTGGAAATACCAAAATAGCAGAGCAGGTATCCTGGAAGCAGGTACTGAAGTTCAAAGTTTGAAGTCCATTCGCAGTCATTTCATCTCTAATTCCAAGATCTTCCTGAGCATGCTGGGAGGCATCATGTAACCTCAGACTTCTGATAGCCTCATGTGGAGAAGGTGTTTATATATCCTTAGGGCTCTCTCTATTACCTGCTGAGTGTGTGTGTGTAAAACTCCATGGCTTTTCATGGTTGCAAGCAACACAGGCCAGTAGTTAGTATACAGGAATGTGTTTGGGGAGAGCTGATTTCTGAATTAGCTGATTCTAACAGCACTATTAACCTGCTTTCTGACTTGATGAAGGCATAGTTTTTCTGGCTGTCATGGCCCTCTCTGCAAGATGCTGCTTTAAAATGGAATCTAAACAATTAGTATGTGGGGAAAAAAAAAAGGGATTCAGATGCCTTCAGGTGAAAGGTGATGTAAATAGGCAAAGCATTGCTGTATCTGTCCTCAGCCCATGCTGGGATGTTTATTAGCCACTTGTGTGGCTAATAAACAAAGCACTGAATTTCTCCCCAGACTCATTTTTAACCACAATGAACCAGAGTTTGAGAGAGGGTTACTACTTAACCTTCCCCCTACCTTTCACCAGTATGCTACTCTTCTACTACTATCACTGTGCACCAGCCTGTACAACCTACAGAATTTAATGTGGGGTGGAAATACTGATGAAAATACTGATTTGTTTTCCATATAAAAATGGGAATTTGTAACTTTTGGAGTTACATTGATCCTGGTGATTCCTCCTATTATTTGTTTTGTCTCTTCTGTTCTTCTCCTTGCCTCCGTCCTGCTCCCTTAACCATGCAGTCTTCCTGCTGCTGCTTCTCTCCTCCAGCTGGGTACCTACCAGCCCTCCATAAGTCTATGCTTCTTGGGAAGTCCTGCTGGCAGCAGCATTCTCTACTACCATCATAGGCCTTTTCCTTTCACCCTCCTGGCTCTGGAATGAGCAGGGAAACTGCTAGGAGAAAATACAAAGGTTCTTCCTTTGTGCTTCCGGTTGGCATTTGTAGCATCCCCAGGTCTCCTCCACTTGGGTAGGTGTTGCAGTTGAAGAAAATGAATGCCTATAGGCAGAGACAGCAGAGTGGTTCATTCTCACCTATTTATTTCATTGCTGTCACATAGGTGAAAAACTGCCCAACCCCAGCAAGCAGCTGGGGAGGAGTATGGCTGCCATAGAAGCAGTTCATACAGTACATGCTAGTATCAGTTCCCGCTTTCCTGATGGTTCATGCTTCCTCTGGGCCTGTCCCTCAGCTGCTGATGCCACTCTTAGGTGTCAAGGTGTGTTCTAGCTGTCTTGTTAGTCAAAAGAGTGTCCAGAGATTGCCTTCTTCCCACCAGGGCTGGTTGGCTTTGATTCCTTGAAAAGGAAGCCAGGATGTACTTATCTTCTTTCAAATTATAACCAATAAATGTCAGTCTCATTCATTACTCATCTTACTTCTGAAGTTTCTTGAATTAATTCCAGCTATAATCATGGTATATATTTATAGAAAACTGGGACATCTCATAATATTTAAACATTTTCAGTGTAGGAGACATGTATCTCTGAAGGCTGGTGATTAGTAAAGCTAGCAGACTCTGAAAGAATCTTACTTGCTTGGTTTGAATGCCCCTAAAATTTAATCAGTCAGAGGAGTGTGTTTGGATCTGGACCCAGCTCTGAAGCTAGTCTTATTCCACTCTTCTCGTAATTTCCTAGGAGTGAAACTGTGGTCCCTGGAACTTCTAGTTTTCATCATTTGGGATAGCTTCTAATAATTGATGATGTTTAGAATAATTTAGTTTCGATTACTCTTATAATTAAGACCTATCAATTGGCATCCAGTTCATCACAATATCGAATAGAATCTGATCTATTTATTTTATCAATAGTATCCAATAACCTTATAAATCTGCAATGTTAAGTACTCAAGGATGAGGATATTGGGGCAGCATGGCACCATGCTTTTCCCTTTTGTTTACCCACAGATTTAGGAATAAGTTATTCAGTGGTGGATTTAACAAGAATTTCATTAAAGTTATCTGTGTTTTGAAATGTAGAACTAAGGAAACAAGTGTGACTTGCTGATTTGCTGAAGTAAAACTTGCAGGCATTTTTATTTTCATGTAAGTGTGAGGTCCACTGCCGAGAAAATGCCTGGATAGCATCATCTGCTCTGCTTGAGCAGGGCATGGTGTGGCTGGAAGGTTGCACCGGAACTCTGGGGAAATGGAACAATGGGGAACTGATGTAAAGGGGCTTTTACAAGATGACCAAAGGGTTTGTGCTCAGCAGGGACATTTCACTGCAGACTAGAGGGCTACACTGAAATTGCATTTTATGTTCCTCAAAGCTGGGAACATTTTGGTGTTACTATTTCCTTCTTAACTTGTTTCATTGGAGTAGTCAGATTGGCAGCTTGCAAAGGGCTGGACAGCACAGGCTGAGTCAGAACCTGTCAGAATGGAGACTCTGCCTGATCAAGGATGAAGTACAGTATTTTTAACCCTTCCTGCTCTTTGCATTTCCAGTGGAAGACCCAGGGGAAGCCCTGTGAAGAGTTTTGAGGACAGACATCCACAACAGAAAATTGATGTTTAACAAAGTCAGGACCTTAAAAAATGTAGTAAAAAGCATGAAAGGGGTGCAACCAATCCCTCCTGAAGTGCAGGATCTTCTAAAGGGCCTTTCCTATGTTTCCAAAGCCCAGTCAGAAATACTGACTAGAAGAGATTCAATCTGGAGGGGAGGAAGAATGGAACAAGGAAGAAGGATACCCCCTCAAAGTAACAGAACTGAAGCTAACCAAAAACTTCCATGAAGTAAATAGAATTTAGATCATTTACAGAGCATAGTTACAAAAGTTAATGTGAATCAATACCCTCTTATAGGGTAAAACTAGACATACAGAAAAAAAAAACCTTCCATAATGATGCCAGTTTATATGACTTTTGGAAGATAAAAGAATTGACAAATTAGTAAAAAATGAGCCCAAAGGGCTTATAGGATTAGCAAATCTTCCTTTAAAGTTCAGTTATTTCTGTTTTATGATCCTTGTTTTCTTCCTTTGAATTGTGGGATTCTACAAGGCAGGAAAAGATACCATAAGACAGTGCCTTATCTTGTAGAATTTCATTCCTTTGTAATTAAGGTGTGGCTGGAAATAGGAGTCCAAGATGTATCACAGTATTTACCATTGTTCTGAAGTCAGAAATCAGCGATTTATGCTGTTCCAAGTTCAACTACCTTCTTAGAGGTGTTCTGTCTGGCATTGTAGAACTTTAGATCTTCCTTCCTTTCCAACTATGGAGGTAACTCAAGTCCTGAGGTAATTATACATATACCTGTAGGGCTTCCTAAACATTGAAAGATTTCTTACTAGAATCCCTAAATAATCTTAGTTTTATAAACATTAATCAGCTCAATACCTATTTAACAGCTAAGCTGTTGGGATCAACAAACCAAGTATTCTTCCAGTTGCTTTCCCTGCACAGCCAAAATGGGTAAGTTTGTCAGATCAAGCCTCTGCAGAGTGCATCCAAGAGGAAGAAAATTTACTACCTTACTGTAATCCAGAGACACTTTGGTTGAAGTAATCACCTAGAAATGCGGTAAATATACCATTACTCCCAGAGTAGATCTGAAAACCCATCTCCAAGGAGAATGTGCTATTAGTCTATATTAGACATTATGCAGGGACCCACTTATCCCGGTGTTTCTTGGACACAATGATCATTTGTTTCATGGAAGAATCAAATATTGTTTGGACCAGAGGAAGGAAGTGTAAGAATGTCATCATAACTCTCTACCTTGGTGTTTACGATATTCATGGAGGGTGGGAAGAGCTTCAGTTAGAACTTTACATTATGTTTCTTGAAGTATTTAATGCTTATTTTGCATGTCTTCAGTGGCATGGTCAACTGCTAGTAGATGGCTAAAATGATGTGCAGCCAAAGGAAGAAGGTCAAGATGTAGGAACGGGTAAGAACAGATCAGAATGTAGTGATGTAATATGGTTGATTCAAACCATCCTGAGTTGTTTATGAAGCTGGTGGAAGCAATCTGTGAAGCTCTGAGTGCTTTGAAAACTCGTGAGGACTGGGTGAAGTGTCTGAAACCTGAAAAAGAACAAGGAGGAGATAAGGAATTACAGACTACTCAGTCTAACTTCATTCCTGGAAAAAAAAAAAGGTGGAAATAATCTAATAAAGAAGATGATTAGGAACCAGCACAGATCTGTCAAGAATAGATCATGTCAAACTAATTTAGCTTTCTTCTGTAACAAGCCTTGTGGATACAGGGGAAGTGGTTGTCATACCTTGTCATTTTTAAGGATTTTGACGTTATCTCACAAGCTTTTATCGTAAGTGAAGCAAAGGAGCATGGTCCAAATGAAAACATTAAAACAGAGATGCATAACTGATGTAGATAATCCTACTCAATGAGTAACTTTTGCTGATTTCCTGTTGAAATAGAAGACTGTATTGAGCAGATTGCCACAGCTTGAGCTGTGGTCTGTTAGTGCTTAATTGTTCTCATTAAGTACATTGTACTTTATATTTTAATTTCAACCTGGATGACTGTCTAAAAGAAGTGTTTTATTTAAAATACAGACAATGTGAACCAGGTATATGTTGGTGAAATTTGCTGGAATTCAAGGCAATCTTGTCAAACCAAGGACTTAGTCTGAAAAGCATCAGAATGAATCCAAGGTGCTCTGCATGGGCAGGATTAATAAATTGCACCCAGCTATCCATGGAGGCCAACACAACAACCAGCTATCCTTCAGGAGGGGAGACAGCATCTCTAGATGACCACAAGTTCATCTTACCAGGTTGTGCAAATTGAAGTAGAGGCTGTAAGATGCACATAATAAGCCTTCTGCTCTGATCAGGACATGTAAGTCTCAGCTGAAATGCCATGCTTTATTCTTCATCGTTCTCTAAGAAAGTCTGGTCCAGTGAGGGAGGGTGCAAACTGGGACAGTGAGAATTGCTGGAGGTCAAGGGAAATGTAATCTGCGAGGAAAGACTGAAATAATTAGCTTGTTTTTAACTTAAAAGGCGTAAGGCAGTGAGGACTTAGGATAAAGGTCTTCAAATGCATAGGAAACAAGTGCAATAAAATGAGAATAATCTCTTCTTTGTGTCCAGAATGGATAAAACAGGGAGTGAACGTCTTTAATGGGCTATGAGAGTGATTCAGACTATGGTTTAGGAAGAGTTTTCTCACCAAAAAAGAAACTGATGCAGTGGGGTAGATTGTCTGAGAAAGCCATGGCAGCAGCTCCAGTCACTGTAGGGCTCTTGAGGTATTACTGAACCCAAGGTGGACTAAATGGTCTCATATGGTCTCCAAGGAGGATTTTCTGTGATTGGTATCAAATATTCACTGAAGCAAGAACTGGACCCAATCTGTCCCTTTGCAGAAGAGTGCTTAGCCACTGGACTGTAAAGCTAGATTTACTTCTGTGCTGTCTCTGGTCTCAAGCTAATTTAATTCTTCCATGAAAAAGAAAAAAAAAAAAAAGCCTAATATATTAAGCATGAGAAGCTAGAAGTATCTTACTCTAAACAGTCTTCTGTAGTAGGAAAAGTAAGACTTGAGATCCCTTCAGGTAGAGAACTGGGGCATAATGTAGGTACCATAATTTGAGCACTCAGATAATTACCTAAAAGCCTATAAATTGCATGCTGTCAGAGAGGACTGTAGTTATGTCCTTTTTGAGCAGAGATTCAGGGTGGAGTCCAAAACAGATGATGCTTCACTGATAACTGGACCTAGATGCCTAAATCCTGACAGTTTAGATGTCACTCTGTCTTCTGCTTTTAGCATGAGCATATAGGTTCAGAAGACATTCATTTGGTGTGTTGTGATAATGAGGTGTCTAGTTCAGCACGTATTTTCTGGTGGCCTTAAAGCTATGATTTCTGCAAGTCATCTCATCCTAGATGTAACTCCACTATCTGTCTTCTGAACTTGGTCATCTGCTGGAACTCCACACTGATATTTCCTTTTCATCACCCTCAGGAGAGGATTAGTAGGGATTTATCAGTTGGTGACTTCTTCTACCTGTCTGACATGAATTATCACAAAGCATTTATATGGCAGTCACTCAGGAATTCCCAACTGGAGTGCTGTACCCCTACTAGCACTCACCTTTAGTACTTATTCCCCTCTATTCCCATTATGATGTGTCCCAGCGGTTGCTGGGAGTACTAAATAAAACATGCTGAGATGTAATATTGAAGGGATTTCACTTTCTTTGGATAAATTCTTCTACAGCAGGAGAAATACTGCTGCATGAGATTATGGAAGAAATAAAGCTGATCTGTAGTATCTTCTGTTATCATGTGCTGAGTCCATACAACCCTCAGCGAGATATCCTTTTCTTAGGTTCTTCCAAAGCCTTTGCAAAACAGAAAAGCAGGAACAAAACATCTTCCCTGTAGTCAGGATTACCCAGCATTTAGGGGATGAGATAAATTGTAACAATCAAAGATGGTCTTTTTAACTACATGGAATTTTGCTGAATTTTTCCTGTGTGGACAAGAAGTTCCTTGGTAGGTATCTTCTTCAAAAGCATATTGTGATTTTTTTCTTATTTTTTTTTCTTTGTTTGACTGTGTCTGAAGTTGATAGTAGAAGAAAAAGTGTAAGAGTTTTGCAACCATTTAATAAGCAACAACTGTAGCTTTAAAACACAAGGAAACATAATGCCATTATAGTTTCAAAAGATGGAATTTCCTATTTCCTTTCTTTTTCATTTGCATTTTTAAAATAGGAAATTACTTCTTAAAGCAAATTTTGAGTTTTCAAAGCCAGACACTTTGAA
>NW_024884364.1:6551759-6612625 GCF_019232065.1 Centrocercus urophasianus | reverse complement strand
GGAGGGAAAGGGAGTGAGTGGGTTAATTTTTTGCTAGGATCCTAGCCTCATTCAATGCACAAAGTAAGATATACTTAGGGACTGAATGAGTTTTGCCATGAGCAAAGGTGTTTTCTATAGTCTCCTATTCCATTTGTTGCCAGCGATGAAGGTTGTGTATTGAACTGAGCGGAGGGCTGTTTGAAAGCAGAAGAATGGTCTCATGTTATGGCAATTGAATTCTGCTCCTGAATTTTTCCTGCCTCCTGCCACAGGTTTCTGTGTGATATTGAAAATGCCTATAAATGAGATTTCCAGGGGTGGCCACTAATTGGTGTGTTCTCATTTTCTGGTTTCTCCATCTGAGACACCTGGGCTCTGACTGGCAGAAATGCAGAGCTGGTGTGGAGTTCTGCTCCCAGTGTGCACACAGATCTGGGGAAATGCTAATCCAAGGCGTCTCAAATTAGGGACCCCAAATCAGCAGATGCTGCGGACTTTTTCACCTTACACTCTTTGTGTCTGATTTCAGTGTCTGTGAAGTAGAGATAACAACCCCACCTACCTCCCTGGTGAGAACATCTGTTAAGGCTCATGGAGCACTGAGATACTGTGGCAAAACAGTACCCTAGAAAAGGCTGTGAGGTAATTAGTAATTCTGTATTCAGTCCTGGCTTTGAATGATGTGTGGCAAATAAGGCACTTTGCCATGCCTGAAATTAGGATAAAGGGAAATACTGAATAGCTACCCACTCAGTGAGCTTTGCCTATCTTTTATAGTAGCTGGGGGTGGGGAGGACTTGCAGAAAAAAATAAATGACATGATAAAAATTATCATAGGGCATACTCAAAAGGGTGTGAAAGCCAAGTTTCAGAGAAAGTCTCCATTTTACATTTTCTACATCAGCTTTTAGCATGTGCCCATAAAGATGATTGTAGGACAGGCTTTTTATGCAATGCATGAGTCACACTACTGTGTACTTGTGCCTGTGAATAAGGGGTTGCAAAATTACTGGACCAAAATGGGCCAAATATTCTGTCATTGAAACTAGTACTACCCTTTTCTGTAGTATCATCCTAGATCCCTAACAGATCAAGCCTAGACCTCTCTTGTTATTATTCCCTTTGTGAGTGCAGAAACTGAGGCACAGAAGAAAGTGGAATCATCAGCAAAAGTCATTCTGCCTGTTTTCTCCTCTGTGTACCATCAGTACCATTTAAACTAGTATTTACATTCCTTCCATAAACTAATCTAGAAGTAATGGGAAACATACTTTTCTTTTCCTCTTCCTTTGCCTTGCACCTGGAAGATGTGGCTTGAGTAATATAAATCATTTGTTTGCTCGGTTTGCTGGTCATTTTGTGTGTGTGCCTGTGGGAATGGAGCATGCATCTGTCTGTAGGATTGTGTGGGAGGATCTCCTGAGGAAGACCTAGGTTTGACAAGCAAGAAAGCAGGCAGGTATATGGCATTGTAGGTTCTCTGTCCCAGCCTTGATGCTGCTCTCATGAAGTTTAGATTCCTGTTCCACCAGGGCACAAAGCAACCTAACATCTCAGGGAACAGTTTTGTCTTAACAGAGGCTGACATGGAAATAGAGAAATTCCAACGCAGAAATTCAGAAGTCTTTGAACAAAAGCAATTCTCCTGCACTCCATGCATAGAATAAGACTTGTACCTCTGTTCTCTTGAGATGTGTCAGCATGGCATGACACTGTAAACCTGACAAAACTAACTACTAGTTATGAAGCCTGTGCCTTATGAGGGCACCTTGTCTCCTGTTTTGAGTACCTTCTGGCAAGACTGCCCATCATGGCATCTTAAGAGACTGCTCCTCTAGTTAGTCCTCTGACTGTCAGGATTTTTGCAGACTCATTGGCTAGGGCTGAGTGATCTGGAGAGACACTATATGGAGTAGGCTATAAGAGAAGGTTTTGATGTGAAGTCTGGAGGCAGGATCCCCCTCCTTGGCCAGTTAGGGGTGGAAGTGGAGAGGTTATCAGTGTAGAGAAGAAAAAGGCCTTGCTGCAAAGTGCATCTGGCCAAACTAGATGCATGCTTGCCAGAGGTAATGAAAATGCAGGTCTTGTATTAGCATTTATGAGGTGGTGGGAATTTTGTAGTTCTCACTTCCTTCAGATCAGATGGGATTTCATCCTGGAGCAACTCCGACTCCTTTTTTGATCCCCAAAGCATCTCCACTGCCACAGCACAGAATTCTACAACTGAATGGGCCTTCCCACACTGAGGTTAGCCTTCCTGTCTTGCTAAGTACAGTGATTGGTCCCACTGACAGGTCTGGTTTTTCCTCTTTTTCTTCTGTGGTTCTGGCCCGGTCCCACAGAAAGAAAAATGTGTTTCTCGTTGCTCTGGCTCCTCATATCCAGCCCCATCCAGCTCTACCTCTCACATATAATTAATTGCATCTCAGCTTCACACAGCAAGGTAGCATCGATACTGATATCTCCAAGCTGTAATGTTTCAACTTCTCTCTTGGGTACTTGCCTCTAAGCTTTTCCTGCTGTCAGGTGCAGCGAGCAGCAGAGTATGCTGAGTACCTCTTTGGAGTGCAGAGCAACTCTGCTGTTTGGAAATCTATTTGTGAAAACTCTGAACGTCGCAGAAATGCCTGGAGAAATGAATCACAATTGGAGATGGGCACAGTTTCTAAAAGACGCGATTTTCAAGTACTGCAGTGTGAACTGGAGGTCAGTTTGCTGCCAGTGGCAGTGAAATAGCACTCAGTTATACAGAGCAGAGAAAAATGCTGAGCAGAATTTCTGCCATTCCATTGTTCCACTTTTATCAGCATCCCATGCTCTTGCCCTGCAGCACCTTTGCTGTTCCAGTTCTGATACTGCAGGATAGCTACTGAGTTGCTGGAAACTAGGCAAGGATATAACTGATCCTTTGAACAAAGTAATTCTCTGTTCAGTAGCTTTTTGTACATATTAAATAGTGAAATCTTCAGGGGGCTTTTCCCTGATGCAGTAATTGTGCATTCATTAAATTGCCAGATAAGACTTACTTTCCATTAATTTATTTTTTTGCTAAGAAAAATATCTCATTTTCCACTGATAATTCTGCCTTTCCTAATTTGACTATGGCCGACCTGTGGCTTCTAAGCCACACACAGAGACTGAGGAATTGAAGTGTGCCTCCTACTATGGAGATACGTCACATTACTGATAGCACACTTTGCTGGTGCTAGGGCTGCTTTTCAGTGGGCATTCCCATATAGGAGGACAGTCTTGTGGTCTTATAGAATCACAGAACAGCTTGAAAAGGTCTGCAAAGACCATCTAGTTTCAACCCCCTGCTATGTGCAGGGTCACCAACCACCAGACCAGGCTGCCCAGAGCCACATCCAGCCTGGCCTTGAATGCCTCCAGGGATGGGGCATCCACAGCCTCCTTGGGCAACCAGTTCCTGTGTGTCACCACCCTCTGAGTGAAAAACTTCCTCCTAAGCTACTTGTTGAAAATCCCTCACCTCATTCCTGGTACCTGCCATGGGTTTGGCACCTCTTGAACATAGAAAAATTGAGTAACAGAATTATAGAACAGCTTGAATTGGAAGGGACCTTGAAGATCATTAAGCTCCAACCCTCCTACTGTGGGCAGGGCTGCCACCCCCAAGCTCAGGCTGCCCATGGCCCCATCCAACCTGTCCTTGACTACCTCCAAGGATGGGGCACCCACAGCTCTTCCAGGCAACTTTTTCCAGAGACTCACCACCCACTGGGTAAATAATCTTTCCAATATCTAATCTAAATAGCTCTTCTTTTAGTTTAAAGCCATTCCCCCTTGTCCTGTCACTATCAGGTCGTGTAGAAAGTTGTTCCTTCTCTTGCTTATAAGCTTGCTTAAATACTGGAAGACTGCAATGAGGTGTCCCTAGTGCCTTCTCTTCTGCAAAGTGATCAAACTAGAACCTGCCCAAACATTGGCAGGTGTTTTTGTAGGCCAGGAGGTTTGAACTCCCATGATGCAGTTCACTGCATTTTAGAAGGTGAAATCAGGGTAGAAATGGAATTATCCTGCATTAATAAGAGTGAAAATATATTTAGATTTCAGATGCAATGTGAGCTAGTGTACATGTGAAAAAGACCACAGAGAAACTGTGTTAAAAGGCAGTTATTAAGGCTGCTAAGTACTCAAAAGATAGCCAGTACTGGAAGTGTAGTTGCCTGTGCAAACTCACAACGGTCTCCTCTTGTGTATGTATTTTAATACACATCTAATAGCAGGACTACATCTTATTTTTCTATCCAGGGATTCCTGCCACACTCAGGTCACAGAATGGACAGCACTCACTTAATGAGCAGTTATTCAATATTTTGTTCACTCATAATAAGTCAGCATGTGACCCCACAGCTATACTCAGTAAATACTCTTCAGATTCTGCTCTGAAATCAGAAATATTAATTTTCTCCTGGTCTGCCTTGTGATTCTGTGAACTTCCCTGACATTACTTAGTTAATCTTTGTGACACCTATGTGGGATAACTGAATATTTTATTCTGTTTTTGCAGATGGACAACTGAGGCACAAAGAGATTGTTTGGTCAACAGGATTCCCTAATTTCAGGTGCCCGTTCTGAGAAAAGACGTGACTTTTACTACTGGCTTTTATTTTCTGTTGCACGTATCTGAAAACATTTCCCCTTGATCTCAGCTGCAGCTCTGAGTGTTCAGCACTGCTCTGAATCAAACCCAAAGCATATAAAGCCAGCTAATCAGAGGTGAGGGACATGCAACTAGGAGCTGCCCTGTGAAAATCCTGGGCCAGGCTAACAGAAGACTTCTGCAAAGTAGAGCAGGGCTGTAGGAGTTTGTCTGCCTCCTGCATTTTCACTTTCCACCTTTTGACTGCAAAAATCGGAACCAAGATTTTACTGTAATCCTTTTATACCTCTGAGTTTCCTGAGCTTCAAATATCCAGAATTCCCTCTCAAGCATTAAGTCTTCTTTAAGCTCCTTTGTTTTACTTTGCAATCTTTCAGCAGATATTTACTGTGCTGCTTTCCAACAGTAGCAAGATGGCATTGGGTAATTTACAGAACTGTCCTGACAAATTAGATTTATATAGGCAGGAGCCCAAGAGGTTTTTCGAAGAGTCTTGGTGCTTAATTCTCACTGGTTTTGGCAGGATTAAGGCAAGGAGGCATTTGTGAAAAGCCCACCACTGGTTCCTTAAGACCTGACCCTTTAATTCTTCATTGAATCAAGTTTATACGGACCCACTAGATCTAAAGCATATAAACGCGTACTAAAATGTCAGCAATTTATTAATGTCTGTAAAGTGCAATCTGGAAAGTGAGCACCTTGATGA
Source organism: Centrocercus urophasianus (assembly GCF_019232065.1). Classification (NCBI taxonomy): domain Eukaryota; kingdom Metazoa; phylum Chordata; class Aves; order Galliformes; family Phasianidae; genus Centrocercus; species Centrocercus urophasianus. The sequence goes on along the minus strand of NW_024884364.1, from coordinate 6,607,313 downwards.
GGAGAGAGGAGGATGTGTTATATTTTCTTGAGGCTTTGCAATAAAAGTTTCTGCAACCAAAGCAAGAAACAGGTGGAAACTGTTGTCCTTTGCATTACACTGAAATCAAAATGTTAAGTATCTGAAAGCCCCAAAAGGGTCTTCACATCTACATTCAATGCTGTTAAGTATTACTAGTGATTAGACAGATTGTGAAACCCTGAGTTAGAGACTAGTTTGGAAGACTACCATTCATGCATTTGGAACTTGTTGTTTCTTGAGGAGCTCAAAGGACCCTTGTGGAATTTAATCTGTTTGGAAATATTCTGCATCTGTGCTTCATTTCTGATTTTATTTCAGCAGGATTTAGTGAATAGGTTATGCCAACTGAATTCAGGCAGTAGATTGCTCCCGTGTTATTGATGTACTCCTCTGTTTTTATATATATATATATGTTTGTGACATGCAGTTTGTGATACTCCAATGATAGTTTCCTCTTTTTCACTGAAGAGGAAGGAAATAAAAGGTTCAAATGAACAAAACCCAAACAACCCACAAATAACAAAACGAGAAGATTCCAAGGCTAAAATATCTGATACAGTAATCATTCACTGTAATAATATATGTGGGATTTGTGACTATTTTCACGGCTAAGCCAACAGTTCATCTGAAAAGTGGAATATAACTACTGATGTAACCTCCACATAACATAGACCGTAATCTTTGCATACTGTAATTTTTTCTTCATTTGAGCAGACCTGTAATTTGCCTAATTCCAGTAGCATGTCTTGTGAAGGACTAAATGTTGTTACTGTTGATGAATCAACAAATTGGACTCACAAGAGTCATCTTTGTCCTGTGATTTCCCAAAGAAGCAGAAATTCTTTCTGCAAAAAAAAAAAAAAAAGGCTCTGTCTGATGGTGCTCTAAGAAAGCAAGCTGGTCCCTACAGTATCTCAATTGTCTTTCCTCCTTAAACCAGTACGCTGCCTGTGAACTTTCTTGTATTCAGCACTCTCATTGTCTTGACTTCTGTTGCTTGCTTCTTTGCTTCCTGTCCCAGCACCACAAGGGAGATATATCCCAAGGATATAGAAATAATAACCATCGTCATCATCATAAATCCTCCTGCATTTGGCTCTTCTCACAGCAGGCACCTCTTCCTTCATCTGGAAACTCACTGTTAGTACAATAGGAGCCCGGATGAAAACTCTAAGAACCTCTGAAAAGTGGCTGGCTTCCTTCCACTCCATCTTATTTGTCCTAGCCAGCTTCAGCTATCCAACCTCTTGACATCCTCAGAAAACTCCTAAATGTACTGAATGGCGTTTGGGAAAGGCTGACAGGAAATGGAGCAGTCAGGCTTAGGGTTGCACTGAACAGTCTGCATGGATTGCTATCTATCTATAGGATACTCAGCCATTCCTAAGTTCCCCTGAAGTCTTTCTTTTTTTCTTTTTTTCTAAAGTGCTGAGCTATTTTCATCACCATCTATGTTCGTGGCTGCGGCTTTTCTTACTGCCTTTGGGAGTCTGATCCACACACTGATGTATTTTTAGCTACACTGCTAATTATTATTTTCGTGAGTATAGTGTTTCGTTATTCATTAAAGCTGGGGTGATGTTTTAGTCATTTCTCAGCAGAACAAGTGTGAATTCAGTAAGTAAGTAAAGTAGGATCCCTGAGTTGGGATTAAGACTTGTAGGAAGAATGGTCTGGTAAGAAAGAGCAGTATGAGAGATGGGAGTTATTGATTTATAAAGGAATGTTACTAAGAAAGCAGAAGCAAGCTGTTCTCAACATGGTCAAGAAGCAAGGGGCTGACTGAAACTCTGGGAAGGAACTCTTTAGCTTACCAAATGAATAAGCTGTCAGAGAAACCCAGAGAATCATCTTTGGGGGAAATGAATGAATGCTGGTAAGAGGTGCTGATCTTACGGAGTTGGTTAAATATGAACAATATCAGCCCTGCTGCAGTGCACAGAGAGGGCTGAGAGGACCCTGGAGAGCATCTAACTGGCCTTCAATGCTTTCTATTTGCTCTTCATTCTGTGACAAAGCTGGGCACTCTGTGTGTGCTGGCTCTTCCTGAAAGACTGAACACACACTTTCCTGATGTTAGACAGTCTACACGTTTATGCCATTGCTTTCTGCCTGTCTTTGCACTGGCTCATGAGAGAAGAAACCTCACAGGTTCTGCTCATGATGAAAACCCACTTCTCATAACACATCCACAGCAGAACAAAAGAAGTAGAAGGAGCTTGTTTCGTTTCCTGAGTGAAGAATGAAAAAAACAAAACAAAACAAAAAAAAAACCCAAAAAACAACAAAACCAGAAGATTTTAGGACCAAGATATTTAAAGCCATTTGAAGCTCTCTTATAAAATCTACTTAATGATGGGATGTCCAGAAGAGCAAGACAGAAGAGCTCATCTACAGCAGGATTCTTAGGGGAAGCTCTGAGAGACTTTTTACATATGTCTGTGGGCATACTAGCCCTTATGAGAGGCAAATCCAAACACTTAGGCTTTTTTCCCAACATCTATTCAACGTGTTCCTTTTGGCTGGAGATCTTTACAACATTAACTCAACAGTGTCCACAAAGGGTCTATCTCAGCATGCACTGCAGGCTTGCCTCCCCCTCTTCCTTTTTCAATAGAGTTGTGTACAGTAGAGGAGCAAAGTAGGAAACAAAATGGCTTGAAGCCACATGTGCATTTCCCAGAGCTCAGTGCCAGTCTCTGGAATAAGTGATTAAGCCCTAAGGCTGCTCTGTGTCACGTTTTCTGCCTGTGGCCCCCAAGGAAAGTTCCCATCAAAGCCCTGTCTGCGCTCTGGTGACAACCCTGCCTGAAGGACAGGAGAAGGGTAAGGACAGCATTAAGCCGTGGGCACTCTGCCATCAGGAGTGACAGCTGCAATCAAGGGTTTGATTCTTCAGCTTTATGCACCCTGAAAAGTATTAAAGTAACACAAATGGTGCATGGTCTCAGTCAGTCAAGCCCCAAATACTTGAGTGAAAGAAGCTGTGTCATACAGGTCCCCTCTGGAGGCCTTTTCAGGTTCTGACAGGCTCTCATCCCTCCTTTCAGGATGTTCTTATCCTACACTGACAGAAGGGAATAGATAAGAGCGAAGCTTAAATATTGCACAATACTTTGTCTTGCTACAACACCATGCAATTGAGACTCTCACAGCACTACAAATGCTAACTCAATTAGGATCAGAGTCCTTTTGGAACATAGCAATGTCATCTTTCCCAAGCAGTTTGGAGTAGCAGACCACAAAGGACTTATAAATACTATCTCAGGTGAAAATTACATTGAAATCAATAGAATTACACCCCACTTTAGCCTCCCAACATTGCATTTGGCTTTGAATTTCCAATAAGATCTCAGTGCAACTGTCTGTTAGTGAGCTGTACAAACTTTGGGCTAGGAGGAATAGAGAGATAAGGTCCAGGTCTTCTCACACTTTTCTGTGTCAGCAATATCTAAGAGCTGATAGTGGGCCCAAGGACCCATTCTCCTCTATGATATTTCAAGAGTAAGTTTTATTCTTTCCATCCTCACTTCAACTAAGATGAGGGTAAGTAGGGAGGAGATACACATCTCCCTCCTTTCTCTGCTTGTATTTAAACACATAAAAGGAGTGAAAAGAAAAAAAGTAGGCCAAGAATAATTTCACAGAAGATTTCCTTTAAGGTCTCTGGTATCCAAGACATGCTGTTGGTTGGAAAAATTCAGATCCATAAGAGGTGGCCATGTCTTATCCACTACTTGTAGTGAGTCCATATGCATACTGTAGTGAGAGCCCTATTTGCTGCATTGCAGAAAGTCTGTGGAGCAACCATGAGCATCAATGGTACCACTGAAGTAAGGGTGGGTGGAGAGAAAGGCCGGGGCAAGCCAGAAACAAAAAAATGCATCTGTGTGGATGAAGAAAATCCCAAATTAACATAAAGAGCCACAACACAAATCAGTAAATGGAGGTGCTGTGAAAATCAGAGCCAGCACTCAACACTGCCATCCAGATACAAAGCTAACTGCAGTCTTAGTGGAACTAGGTCTGGTGTTAGTAGGGTTAGGCAACACTGCAGAGCAAGAAGCTGAGCCAGCAGATCTAATCGTGGCTGGTTAGGAAAGCCACCAGGAGCCATCGAACCCTTCAAAACTTTAAGCCAAGTAAACAAGCTGCACCTGTAAGGAGACTGAATCTATACCAATAGGTAGCAGCCTTTGTTATGAAATCCTCCTTTTTAGGGATACAAGGTCACAATACCTGCACTGTTCAGCTCTGCAGAGAGGTTGTGGCATTGGTCTGTCTGAAACAGTAGCTGTAAAAGTAGTGAGAGATGCTTCAGAATGATCTGGTTTAGAGCATTTTTCAAGTAATGTAGAAGACCTGCAAGTCTGGTTGTTTGGGCTTTGCTGGAAGTAGCTCTGATGATTAAACAGGTTATTCTCTGCTCCCTGTGGAGGAGGAAGGTGTTGGCTGAAGGTGGTCCCGTGGCTCAGGCTCACTTTTGGGAGATTAGAAAAACAGAAGAAAAAAGTCTGACTGGGTGGATAATGAATGGTAAGAAAAGCAATATTGACTGTCCTTGCCAGATCCTGATCAAGAATCTTGGTTGTGACTTCCTTTGGTCTGCCACTAATTTCAGTGGGATGCAGCACCCCTGTGCCACCCATCATGGCTGTGGGCACAGGAAGCAGGTGTAGAATATTACCCTATCAATAGCTGAAGTTGAGGAGGAGAGAGACCTTTTCTTCTTTGGGCTGGTCCTAGGTATAAAGCAGTGGGGGATGCAATGTGTTATAGAAGCATCATCTTGCAGAACAGTTTACTGTAGAGCAGTGTGGGGAAGGCAAGGGAGGCTATTGCATAGTCAAAGAGTTTTCCTCACTGAAGACTTTGTTGATGTGAATACAGTTAATGAGGTGAGCATGGCTGATGGGGGTGGTCTGTGCTGAATGAAGTGGCTTGGTTCTGACAAGGTTTTACTTCTTCTCTTCCTTTCCTTTTCTCCTCCCAATTTAATTCTTTTGTACTTTCCAGTCCTACGCTCTCATTTCTTTCTCCCTCTCAAGCTCTGACATGGCACTGCCCTAGCCTTCTCTCTTACCAGATCAGCCCTGTGCAGAGCCTCTTCTTTTCACTGTGGGCTTCATCTCCACAACTTCCTTGCTCAACCAGACAGTGGCAAGGCCTGGGGCTGTGCTGGGAGGGGAGCTTACTGCTGCATTGGCAGAGCCCACCCTCTGAGCATATTCCCAAGTCATGGGAATTAATACGCTCTTTGCTTTCCCTAATTGCTTATGATGTTTGTTTGACTTTAACAAACCTGTGAATGCTTTCTCAGATGGTAATTGCCCCCATTTTCAATGATGTAAATTAAAATAATAATAGTAAAAATAATAAATACAGCCCCATGCTTATCATCAAGCAGGGAGGGAGCTACTTGATGCTCTACTCTCTCTCTTCACAAGGTTGAGTGATTAGTTTTAAGAGTTACTGTCATAGGTACCAGAAGTCTAAGACTAATAAGCAGATTAAGAAGAAGGTTTAGGAATTGGATGGTCTTGGGGCTTGAGCCTTTCATTGTCATTCTGCTGGCTAGAAAAACCCTGGGCAAATTAGGAGGGAGAAATATTGTGTGCAAAACTAGTAATAGGGCCTCAGCCTGGTTGCTCCTGCTCTGTGGGTGCCAGCACAAAATGCCTCATAATTCCTTGGTGCAACCTAGTAAAGGTCAAGTGAACCTCAGAAACCAGCAGTGGAAGGATTTGTGGTATCCCTGCCTGCAGTTTGCTTGGGTTGGGGAGAAGCAGGGACACTTCCCTTCAGCAGAGCTTGATGCAGACCTGTGCTTGCACAGAGGGGATGAATAAGAGCTGCAGGATACAAGCTACTGCTTCATGTAAAGGTGTTACTTTAAAAGGTTTTGTGCCTTGACCTGAACACCTGCTGGTTGGCTCCTTCTGGAGCAACACAGGTATTTCTTTCCAAAAAGAAGACTGGGCACAGCTAGTAGCGTGGCATGTGCCAAGATCCAACCTAGAACAAGAGCATAGATGCTGATTATGGCAAGCACTCAAAACCTTCAATATAGTCCACACAGACCTTGTGTTCTCAGGTACCCTCACACACATAAGCCCTCAGGGTAAGCATACATCCTTGACATCCTGTAAAAGCATCGTTTTGGTGGGCTGTAGCACCAAAGTATAATTTGGGCACATGGAGCTGAAAGATGAGTGAAGGCATCTTGTGCTCTGTGGCCACGGCAGCAAACCCAAGTAGTATTTCCCACAGACCCAAGTGCTATTTCTCACAGACTTCCCAAAGCCATTCTTCCAAAAAGTCTGAGTGTTGGACGTTGGGCACTTTGCATCAGCTTCAGGTACGAGGCTTTTCCTTTTCTGACCCAGCCTGCAAAGGCAGTGTAGGCATTTATGGTGCCTTTCTCAATTTAAACACTGGAACTACGGGGAGATCAGGTAGTAGATGACACCAAAGTGGAAAGTATAGTGGATTTATTGAGAAGGCACACTGAAAATACTTACATAGATTTAGTTTAGGTAATTTTCTACCTCACTTCTCAGTCACCATACACAAGTGTATAACATCCATCTATTGCCTGCCTATCATAAGCCTGTTCCATTTCAGGTATCATAAAACAGAGGGAAAATTTCACATCTGTGAGAGAATCTCATAGGGAAAATAATGGAAACCCAATAATTGCTCAAGTATTAAAGCTGAAGAGCTGATGCCCTGCTGGTTATACTCTGGGGAACCATCTTGCACAGCCTCTGGAGACACAAACTAACCTTTTCTCTTTCCGGGGTGTTTTGCCACCATCACCATTGACAGCCTGGGAATAAAAGGAACTCTGTTTGTTTCCTCGACTTGCAGACAGGTTGTGCTAAGAGGTGCCATCCCATATCCAGGTGTCTTCACACCATTTAACTGGGTTAAAAAAGAAAGCTGTTCTCTGTGCTAAATTGCTTCCTCACTTCACAAGATGTGAAAGTCTTTTCTCTCTCTCTCTCTCACGTGTCCATGTTTCACTCCTTCTGGGGAGACAGATGGTTTTTTGTGATTTTTTTTTTTTTTTTTTTTTTTTTTTTTTTTTTAAATGCACTCTGCTCCTTAAATACTATATCTGAGACAAATCAGGTCATGCAGAGCCAGGCCCACAAAAGCTTTGAGGTGACTCAATCCTGTGAAATCAGTGAGAATCAGGTGCCTAAATCTCATTGCAAATCAATTGAATGATGTCAGTCAAATATATCTTGTACAGTAGTCAAGATTAGAGCATTATGGGCTGATGTGTATCTTCCTCAGAGGGCTGATGAAGAAAGGCTGAGGGAGCTGGACAGGTTCAGCCTGGGGAAGAGAAGACTCTAGGGAGATCTCATTGCAGCCTTCCAGTATTTAAAGAGAACTTACAAACTAGAGGTAGACCAGCTTTTTACACAGGCAAATAGTGTTAAGACAAGGATGAATGGTTTTAAACTACATTTTTTCACTTAGAGGATGGTGAAGTGTGGAAAAAGGCTGCCCAGAGAGGTTGTGGATGTCTGATCCCTGCAAATGTTTAAGGGCAGGTTGGATGGGGCCCCGGGCAGCCTGAGCAGGTGGGTGAAAGTCCTGCCCACGTTAGGGGCTTGGAACTGGATGGGCTTTGAGGTCCCTTTCACCCAAGCCATTCTATAATTCACCCCACAAATACCACCAATGATTAGCTGATTCAGCACTGTTTCACCCAGTCAATTGAAGGAAAGATTTCCACATGTACCTTAGTGCAGGTGTCATGAAAATTGAATTACTTAAGGTCCATATATCTTTTCACTAAATACAAGGTTGTTTTCTTTTTGTTTGTTTGTTTTTTAAAATGAGAGTAACGTATTTTCCATTTAGCTGGTCTTGGAGGTTAAAACAGAGCTTTCTTCATTATTTGTTGTATTTGATACCTCTGTAAGCTCTGGAGATGGAAGGTAGAAAAGTAGCCAGAGATTAGAAATCTTGGGGTCTTGGGTCAATGAAATTTTCACATTTTTATTACTTACAAACTAACCTCTACCCTGTCTATGTCCTAAGCATTCATTTCTCATCTACTACTCTGAGCTATGTGACAGCAAGGAAAGTCTCACTTACAGGAACTGTCTGCCTGGGAAGGAATGTCCTAGAAAGCTGGAGGTGTGGCAGACAAGCAGATTGAGATGGTGAGAGGATCATTTTTCCAGGATTGGAAAGATGATGTGGGCTATGCAGATAGAGACATAAATCCTACCAGTATGTTTCATAAAGGGAAAGCTTTGTACATTGGCTTCAGAGGGTATGTGGGGATGGTCTAAATGAAGAAGGACGTGTTTGGCTCTGTATGTACCTATATATGAACCAGCCTTAGTATTTTCAAGTTCCATGCACATTAAGAATATCTTGAATATTTCAATATTAAGTATTAGTATGAGTTTATACATAAGTTTATAGATGAAGGGGGTGCATGACTGAATAATAATACATGAAAACTTTCCTTACCAGACCTGCTTTCTTGGCTAGGGGCTCTTGAGTCTGTACAAACACTAATAATAATTGTCACTTTTATACCAGAATACTGCAATATTATGACCAAGATGTCATACATGCATGGCGGATAGATAAGACAGATAGATTTCTCGTTTTCCACTGCAGTGCTTTTGAATACATCCTGGCAAGGCTGACTCACCCTTTTAGCTTTCGAAGAAAGACAAATTGCTTTCCAGGAATTTCATTGTGTACAGGTTATTTCTGAGCAACTTCCTTAATTAAACCTTATCTGTTGTGTGCGTAATCTACAGATGAAGAGCCCTCATTTTTTTTGTGAGAACAGAAGTTTACCTCCAAACAATCTGCTTCTTATCCAACCCATTGTTACACAACATGACTTACATACTAGATGGATATCGTGTCCTGTCCCAGAAGTAGCTTCAGGCCAGTAGCTCAAAATAAGTCATTTCAAATGCCTAGGATGCTGCAGTGGAGAAAAACTGAAGTGGGATTCTTGAGGGCTACTAAGAGCCGTTGGAGTTGACACAGTCCAACTATTAGAACACTGTTTTTATTCATGACCTTAAAACCATGTCTGACCCAGCCTCATGTTCCTTATCTTTTATATCTGAATTGATGCTGTAAGTGCACTGCTGGAAAAACATTCTGCAATTGTGAACCTTGCAGTCTGGCAGGGACTCAAGCTGATGTCATCCCAATTGGGATAAGGGGACAACGATGTCATTGGAATAGCAGTGAGCCTTCTAGCTCTGAAATATAGTAGTTGTGGTTGTGAGGTTCCAGTCTGACATCCCAGAAGAGGAAAAGCACTCTCCCACTCCTGGTCAGGTTAAGGGTGGTTGGCCAGTGAGCCCTGCATGCACCTTGATCAGAACTCTTGTGTCAGGAGAATCCATCCTGCAGCAGGAGGGAGAGAAGCTCTCGCAGAACTGCATAGCCCGTGCCAGGGTATCTGCTGTGGAGGAAGCTGTCACCAAGATATGCAGCAAGGCTACATTTCATCACAGCTGTCCTAGTGGCAAGAGATCTTTCAAGCAATAATTTTCACCTTTTGTCCAAGGACTGAAATTTTGCCACATTCACTATTGGCTTGACAGGAATCCAACATATAGTACTGGATCTTTAGGATCTTGTAGTTATTTTTCCAGTTTCCCAATCATGCTGCTGTTTGAAACTGATCACAGACCTTTGTAAGTGTCAAAGCTAGGGCATGTGTTACTTGGTGCTAGAAAGGAATATCTATGTCTGTGTATCTGTGTCTGTGCTGCTCTGGCTTCAGTATAATGCGTACATATTCAAGCTCTCCTTAAACCAACTTGTCTACACAGAATCATAGAGGTTGGAAGGGACCTTCAGAGACCATCGAGTCCAACCCCCCTGCCAAAGGAAGTTCCCTACACCAGGTCACACAAATAGGTGTCCAGGCAGGTCTTGAGCATCTCCAGAGAAGGAGACTCCACAACCTCCCTGGGCAGTAGTAATGTTGCTGCAGCAACACAGGACTTAGTGGAAACTGCACAGCTTGCCTGAAGAGCAGGGTAGGTGAATTTGTGCAGAACTCTGCTCTGCTCATCTGGGTCACATTGCAACATCAGCTGTGCTGGTGCATTCAGACCAATCCTTAATCCTACACAGCTGTGCGGAGCAGCTCTTTTCCATGATTATTTGGGGCTGCTAGCTCCTTGGCCACCATCTCTACTGAAATTCACCCCTGTTTATCTGGAGAACTATCCTGCTTGGACATCAGGAGAGGGGACCTTGTCCTCATTGGTGGCCCCAGAAGGATGTGGTGGGTACTTCTTGCTTACTGGTGGCCAAATATTGGGTTTGCTGGCACTGCTTTGTTCACATGTGCATTCCCATCTGTCTCACATCAGTGTTTTCATTATGCATGGGAACGATCCCTTACAGTCTGTTTCTCAGTGACTGATGACTGTAGCCAGTCCACTGTCACCCTCTTCACATGCACTGTTTTCTAGCACTATGTGTTGATACAGCAGTGTCTCCTCCCTTGTTCCAGCTGCAGTCTTTTTGGACGTATTTCTGAACTTCTGGTTCTGGTCCTTTCCCCAGATGGCATCTCTCAGTTGCAGTGGCCTGAGGAATAGTTTCTTCTTCCCTTGGAGAAATAAACACTTGCTATCTTTCTCAGCCAGCTCATTTTCTTTCTTTTGTGACCCGAGCCAGCATTGGAAACCAGGCACAGACAGCAAAGAGGCCAGTGCCTCTGCTTCTGAGTAGCTCTTTTGAATGCTTCCCAATGGGAATATTAATAGAACAGTGTCCTTTCATCAGTATGCAGCTGAGCTGCTACTTGCCCAAGAACAGCTAAAGTTATTGGGGTGAAGAATGGTATGACCTGTAAATTCAGTAGGATTTTACAAACTGAGCATTATCTGTCTGCAGCAGACCAGCATGAAGTATGGGCTCTGTTTTGGTCCTATTTAAGTCTTTAATGCATGGCTTAAGTCTAAAAAACAGGAGGAATGCTTGTTCTTTGTTGTAAAGCTGTGTTCTACCCAACAGTCAGAGAAATAGTCATAATCTGCTGAAATTGGAAACGCTGATATCTATCTGTCCATTATTTTTACAATGAAACCAAGAGTGGGGAGCAGAGAAAAAGGACTCAGAATGCTTGCAGGCAGGCCATTTGTGAGGAGGATATGTGTGTGTCTGTAATAGCTTGCATCTGTGGCAGGGTGGGTGGCAGTAATGGTCTCTGCAGGCAAATCTGAGTCAAAAAGCTATAAAGCATGAAACACTCGATGTAGCTAGAGTCACGCACCTGTGAAACAAAGTTTCATTAAAAAGGAACAAAGATTTGAAGGCGTAAGAGGATCTGGAAAGACTGTGGAACACCCCTGTGGGAGAGTGTTTTAAAAGTGACTGGGGGAAAAAAATGGAAAATTTCAAAATGGATGGGAAAGTAAATCATGCCAGCAGTGACAGTCCAGCTAGTGCAAGCCTTTCCATGCAGGCAAGTTGCTCTAGCATCGCTAGCAGAGATGATGGCAAATTCCTTTTGCCAATCCCCTGTGTCTGCCCAGCCATGAAAAAAGAGCCACTGTCCTCAAACCCATAACAAATGCAATGGCTGCTTCCAAACTTGTCACCTGTTAGCAGGAGAGGAGGGTGGGAATTTCCCAATTAAAGACGAGTCTGGGCTGTGTCTGGAGTAATCTTAACTTACCTAATCATAGAATCACTCAGATTGGAAAGTACCTTAAAGATCAAGTCCACCCACAACCTAACCATACTACCCTGTTTTCTCCTCTGCCCTCCTTCCTTGTTCTTCTTCTAAGGTTGAAAAAAATGAGGACGGGGACCAAAAGATTGAGCAAGATGGCATCAAACCAGAAGATAAAGCTCATAAGGCAGCGACCAAAATCCAGGCCAGCTTCCGTGGACACATAACAAGGAAAAAGCTCAAGGGGGAGAAGAAGGCAGATGCCCCCGCATCCGAGTCTGAGGCCGCCGACAAGAAGGATGAAGGCCCTGCTGGCGGAGCGGCTGAGAATAAAGAGAGTGAGGCTTCTGCTGCCACAGAGGCCAGCGCCGCCGACAGTGCCCAGCTGGATGAGGGCAGCAAAGACAGCAGCGCGCCAGCAGAGGAGAAAAAAGGGAACGGAGCCGCTGACACGGGCTCAGAGCAGCCAGCCCCGCAGGCTGCCACTCCTGTCGCCTCCTCAGAGGAAAAATCCGCTGCTGCTGCCGAGACGGAAAGTGCCACTAAAGCTTCCACTGATAACTCGCCATCCTTGAAGGCTGACGAAGCCCAAGACAAAGAGGAGCCTAAACAAGCCGACGTGCCTGCTGCTGACACCACTGCCACCACCACCCCTGCTGCAGAGGATGCTACTGCCAAGGCAACAGCGCAACCCCAAATGGAGACAGTGGAGAGCAGCCAAACCGAAGAGAAGACAGGTGAGTGAGCGCCTCGGTAGGGAGTGGGCCTCTCCAGAAATGGGTGCCTGCCTTGTTCTCATACAGATGGCTCCGAGACCTCTGATTCCATCACAGGAATCAGAGTGAGACTTAAAGACAGAATGCCTTCGAAAGGTTTTGTGGGTGGTGGATGTGCATGCTCTTCCTTAACACCCTCTCTTCTGCTTCCCAATATCTTTGGAAAAACTGCATCTCCTCTTGAGGCTCTTGTTCCTCTAGGTAGGTGGATGTGCCATCTAGCCCTTTTCTACATGGTGGCGAGAGAGGGTCAGTCAGCTGATAATAGGATCAGGTAGGAAAGGGAAGATTAAAGGCCCTGACAGCTCAATGAATGAGGACTGGAGAGAGAGAGCTGAATGCAGTCAGTCTAGGAAGTGTTTTCCAATTCTTTCTCCTAACCAAGCTGCAGGTCTGTTTAACTAGTTCCCTGGGAAGAAGTCAAAAGTTTGGAGAGGCAAAAGTGAACATTTTTGACAGTAGCATATTGCTTGCAAACCATAAAGAGCAGTTACTGAATTATGATACTGAGATAGGTAGAAAACACATCAAAGACCTGAGGACGTTTTTGCTCTTGGTCTTTACTTTCTGTAAATTATCAAAGAAAAACAACATAAATAAAAGAAACAGTACATCAGAGGCAGGCACCACATGAAACTTGATCAAGAGGCAGTGCAAAGTGTAACTGACCTCCACATTCATGAGGCACTCAATTGGGATCAATAGCTTGTTGAGGAAAAAAAATGTAGTGTACCACCTTGATTTTCATAAGTGGCCTTATATAAATGTTAGAGAGCATCTTCATCCAGACTTGCACTCACTGATGTTTTTTCCTCATTCCATTTGTTTGAATGACTTCTCTTCCAAAATGATAAATCAAATTCCACAGTTAGGCTTCCAAGCTTCATAGCTAACTCAGAGCTTCAGGTGACTGCACCCACTCAGCAAAGTGGAAAGATAAGGAAGTACTTATCCAAAAGGACAGATAAGTACTCAGAGAAGAGCTCGTGCAAAATAATTCTGTTTTAATGTGCAGACAAGGGGAACTGCTTTGAGGAGTGTGACTCTAAGCTGAAAGTACATAACAGCAAAGGGATGCTTATTTTACTTCCTTTCACTTAAGCATTTCTAGAGATAAATCTTGAATTTGCATTCAACCATGTTGGCTCTTGGTGGTCTCCATCTCTTCTGTCTTTCACTTTATATGATGAGTGGAGTTGCAAAATAAAAGGTATATGATTTGAGAAATCTAATTTGGTATGTTGCATGCTGTACTTGCATTGTATTTGTACACAAGCAAAGGTATAAATGTCACTGGTAAAAACAGTGTAATTCAGTGTTTTGGAGTCTTGTGTACACAGAATAATGAGTGCACATTAACTTTCGATTAAGATTTGGAGTGTCTTATTCCTAAATAAGAATAGCTATTCTGCTTTGAATTAACATCGTATTTTTATTCAGTGTAATATTCTGTAATGAATAGAGATAGGCAATTCATAGCATTAAGATATTTCACTTGCTTAATTTTACCTGTTTTCAGTGGTCAGTAATCAAATAATGTTTTCTTTTTTTGTACTCAGTATTCTGAGTCAGTTGCAGATATCTTCCCCATGGTCTTGTTGCCCTTAACATCATTTGAAATGAGAATATTACAATCTAATACACATTTGCACATGATACTGCTGCTTATGTAAATAACTAGCCAACAGAGTAAGTTACAAAATCTACAATCAAATAAGTGTTTAAAAATGAGCTTTCAGTGATTATTTGATTGTTCAAGGCCAGTATGTGCATCTATTCAGACCCACTTAATATGCATGCAGTAATACTCAAGCTTACAAATGTTTGCAGAAAGCAAACATGGAAGGTGTGTGGCCACAGTTAAACTGATATTCTCTTTAAAAAGTTAATGAATATAGATTTTTTTTTATTTTTTTTTGCTAAATTCTTATTAAAGGATGGTATCAGCCTCCTAGCCACAAAGTCAAACAGCTGGGCCCCAGAGCAATGCAAGAAGGAAATGAAGAAGAAAAAGCCACAGATTAAATAGGCCTTCTTGTCTGTCTCTTTGAGGATGCTAGGTTGTGTTCTGCAACATGCTCTATAGCACAATGTCGAGAACAGTAAGAAGCAGCTCTCTCTTCATAGCATCTTCCACAGAAGAGCATCGTCACAGTATCAAAGATCCCACAGACAGACAATATTTCATGTTAGGATGCCTAAATTCTCTTTTGCTTATCTTAATTCTATTATTCTCTCTCATCTCTTTAAAACTGTTTCTCTCTCTTGGCACTTACACCTTTCATGGTCTTACAGACATGTGTCTCAACCTTTCTCCCAGTTTTCACCCAGTAAACATATCATTCACTGATGGTTGCTGGCATGACTGAACTAGTTGATTGTTCTTGGAAGAGGGAGGGCTACCAAACATCTGCCACTCTGGTACTCTGCTAGCCTGGGGACAGACCCTGTTTCAGCTTCATCAGTTCCCTTCTCCCAGAAGTTGTCCCCTTGGCTTTCAAAGGTCATCTCTTATCGTTTCTGTGATCGAAGACTGGCACAGTAGTAGAATGCAGTCTCAGGCTGCCAAAAATAAATCAAATTGGCTCTTTGCCAGTGTCATTGGTTGGCTGGTTGCCATAGCATGCTTGGCTGCTACTACTGCGAGGCATGCCGACCGTGCTACTTTTGTGCAGTCATGTTCATCTGCCTTGAATTTTACTACAGGCTGTAGATACAGGCTATATCGTGTTATCTGTAGATATCTTCTATGGACAAACACAAGAAACAGTCAAAGAGATTTTTTATTTTTATCAGAAGACAAGACAAAGAAGACAGGAAGAGAGGAAAAGACTAATTAATGGATAAAGAGGACTGCATGATTTTTAAATGCTTAATATTTAATGTTTCTGGAGTGGGAGGGAGGCTGGGTGATTCTTCATACAATCCTCTAATTCCCCTGACAGACCTCAACCCTTTTTGTTATTCAGTTCCATGTACTCGACCAGTATATTGGTAGTGGCTTAGGAAATGACTTCACCCAATTGTCCTGCATCCATTATTAGTTGTTCTCATATCATGGGCATTCTCAATTGTAAAGTAGGGCAGTTTCTAAGCAATCCTCAGTGAATCGTCTCTGAGAAAAGTAGGAAGATTCCAATCTGAGGACACTATGAAATGAGTCACTGGGCTTTGTTCAGTAGCAATGCGGGACTGAAGTAAGAAAGACATCTTTCTGTTCTCTTCATGACTAGTGGATGACTTGCATGTCAGAAAGGTATTCTCTTACTTGAGCTTTCTTGCCAATATTTATTTTTGTTGACTTTCTAGTTATGATCCAACTTTTGCCCCTTTAATGTTGGAATTATGCTTAGAGAAATTGCCTTGAATGACAATCTACTCAACAGGTCAAAATTCAAAAGTGACTGGAAGGAATTTATACCTTACATATGGATGGAGAGGTGAGATATTAAATCTAGGGTGCACTAACTTAAATGTGGAGAGTGTCCATCAGTGCCATTGGAAAGAATCTACATTAATACAGCTTTGAAGTGAGATCAGCAATCCAGCACAGCAAATTACAGAAGAAGGGATACTGTGAGCCTTATGAGGAGAAGAGGTGAATATCACACAATGTTAGATTCTCTTTGTAATTTACCAGGTTTTCAAGGCTCATATCCAAACTTGGCTAGCTCTCACTTCAAAAGCATTCTCAAGTTGTCAGGTAAGGATACAACAAAGCCCAGAAATGTGAAAGAGTAAATTGTGTCTAAGGAAACAAATTGGTCTTCTTTTGTTGAGCAATGAAGATTGCTTTCTCCTGCTTGATGAAATAGCTTTACAATGGGGTAGTTTCACGGCTGAAATGAAAAATCAGCCAGATGTCAATTGTCCTGCATGCGTGCAAGCCCACAGTTCTCCCTGGGGCCCCGTACCCTGCAAGCAAGGAACACAGGGAGGCACCATGTTCACTTCCTCAGAGGCAGCAAGTCCCTGCAGATCCTTTTCCATGGTTTATAGCTGAATAAGTTCTTTGTTTATTGCTCAATCAGTGTATTGATTGAAGGACAATAGTTGCTGCATCTAGAGAGCACTGGCTGTATAAAGATTTGGAAGGGAAGACTGTCCATTGTCATGTAGGAGCTAGAGTACAGCCTGCACTATGCAAGAGGATTGCAGTTGTATAACTGGAATTTTAGTCTTGGCTTGTGGGTAGCTGGCAGGAGACAGAACAACCTCACTGACATTCCTGTTTCACTGGAGCTTATCTCCGCTGCTACACCTGGCAGCTGAGGAACACAATGCAAATGCACTAGTCCTCCCATGAGCACCCCAGAGGGAACAACTCTAAGCAAGCATACCAGAATTTTCCTGTCTGTAGTATTACTCAAGCAAAAAAATAAGAATATAAATGCAATTTAGGTTACCTGCACCATGGTTCAGGGTGACAAAGTATGTGCCTAGTCCTCAGCTGCTCTGAAAATTTTAATCTTTGCATTGTGCCTAGGTGGATATGTGGATTGCAGTCCCTGTGAGGAGCAGAGTTTTTCAGACAACCAGAAACTTGTAATAGATGCAGATTTTCTTCTCTGTTGCAGAGTTAAATATTATCTCTGGTGCCATGTATGTGTTAAATTTGCCATTTTTAAATGAGATACTGCTTGCCTGGTATACATGTAGGCAGTATAAAAGACCTGACCATTTTTAATGAAATTCTAGGTGGCATTAAGCATATTTACTGATACCATGTGGGATGACTCTGGAAAATGCCTCCCAAGGAAAGCAAATTAATCATTGGTTTAGGCCAAGGAGGCCTCAGTTAGAAAGAGTGGTTAACTGGTTTATTTTGTGAAGGATGGAAATTATAGGAAAGATGACACCTTTTAATGCTGAGAACCACAGCTGTTGCAGTATCAGGTGAGCCACTCCTCACTGATCATGGCAAACTGCATGGCTTTCCTGACCATGGGGAGGTTGTAAACAACAGCTTCACTATTGTTTGAATCTATATAGAATTCTCACAAATGGACAAAGTCTTGGACATGTATAGTACTAAACTTTCTAGGTGATGCCTACAGTGAGGTTTGCTGAGAGCATTATACTTCTACAGACCTCTATAGGAAAGAGCTCTTGAAGGCAGTACATGCAGATGGAGTTGAAGGCAGTACATACTGATGTCTTGTGTATTGCGTAGTGGTCACTCACACTAATACAGGTCTCTACAGCCAAAGTCCATGGTTAAACTGCCTAGGTCATGCTTTCAATCACTATGTCCTTGTTACAGTGCCTTCTGTAGTGACCTGCTACAGGCCATCTTCAGAAAATGCTCCAAAATCCCCACATGGAAGGAATCCCCTCTGCCATAAATGATAGCTAAATTTTTAGTGTAGGAAGTTTCAAATAGCAGACTCTTGGACAGAGCAGACAGACAATGAAATTTAAATGGCAGCTGTTTGCTGTAGCTCCCAGCTGTGCTCTGCAGCACCACCAGTGTCATCTCTTTGCACTGGGATCAAGTAGGCTGAACTTTGCAGACAGGTATAAGCTTGCAGAGTATCAGCTGGGATTTACAGATCCAAGAAGCGTCACTCTAGAGGTAGCAGTACTGACTCAGTGGTATAGATGACTGCAGAAAGAAATGGGACTGGGAAGGTTCAGCAAGTCAGAGGGATCAGATTAGTTCAACATTCCTTGAGTGCTGCATAATAGGTGCATTAATACTGGATTACCAGTGGCAGTTCAGCGATCGCTTCCAATCTGCAGCAGCTCCATGGAGCCTAGCAGGGTGAAGTTATAGAATAACTGCAGAGGGACATTAAAAGCTGCCAATACAAGTCAGACCTAACATTCATTTACTGTACTTCTCCTGCTGTGGCCAGCACCAAATGCTGCTATAGGCTCTCTACAGCTAGGACCCATCCCTGTCCTCTGCCACTTAGAATTTGATTTAACACCTGAAGTGTGATGTATCATCTCTTTCAATACTAATTATAACTAGGGCTTTATGTGGCATATATAAAAATACACAATATCTGATTAACTAAGTGTCAACAGCTTTCCCAACTCCAATCAACTGTACCATGTCTGGAAAGATTACCAATGAATTGGACATCATTGCCTGAAATATCTTTCTTTACTTGTGTTCATCACAGAGAGAACAAAAGCTTCTGATAGCCCTTTATGCTATTAAGCAACATTATGCTGTTGCTTATGGTATATGGTGTATTCTATAGGCATGTGCACAGATGGCACAGCACCACAGACCTTGCTATTTCACTCTCTCCTGACAAAAACACAAGCAATGTTTTCAGTTGCATTTTGTATGAAAGAATTCCAGGCTTTGTCTCTTGCTCCGAACTCCCCTTAAATCTACAAACGTTCTTTGTGAAACAGGGTGACAAACACTACATACATTAGTCCAGAAAAGGCTGTACTTGCTATGTATTTCCAGGAAGGCAGTATTTCTTCTGTGTTTCTCTTCATTCCAGCCCTTTTACACACTAACATATTTGTTTTTTGAACACAGCCACTCAATGATCGTGGATGACTGCAATGACATGTAGGTCCATTTTATACTTGAAAGGTGTCCTTTTTGTAAAAGCATAGCACAAATATATTCAGCCATATAGTTGTCTGTGAGACTTGGCAGTGGTCAGGAGAACCAAAGAAATTGAAATAGTTGCAGGAGGCCTACAAGTCAGTGGTGGACGTGAAGACAGCTACTAGAGTTGGCTTTGTGTGTAGGTTCCACCTCCAGTTCTGAACTTCCAATAGACCATCCGAAACCCCAACTCATGCAAGCTCAATTTGAACATCTCTAAGCACAGTGTATTTCTCAAGGCTACATTAATGCTGTAGATATAAAGGAGAACTTCCTAATTCCTTAGCTTTTCTCTCTGTTGATATTGAACTATTTTTCAGGCGGAAAAGTAGAGGAGATGGTTAATAATAAAGTATCAGAAAAAATTAAGTAATAAAGAGTGCTGTAGCTTTTCTCTGAAGGGGAATTTGATTTTGCAGGCAAGTAGATCTGTGGTTTTCTTCCCAACTAGATGATCCCTTCCCATATCCTTTAGCTCTAATACCCTACACCATATAAGGATCTTTGGCTTTATCATCTTCAACTGTGAATATGTGGTCTGTGAAAATGCTGCTTCTTCCTTTCTGTGGCCTATGTAATATCACTGTCAGCATGCAACATTGGACCAGGGCTTAAATCTCAGCTGAGGTTCTGGCAGCCAGGTGCCCATGCTGGACATTGGCCCTTTGCTGAGCTGCAGAGTATTCAGGGAAAGAACTAAAGAACTGGACAAGGACAAGAGATGCAAAGGAAATGTTGTTATCCTAATGATAGGAACAGTGAGACTCAAGGCTTCATGTAAATAAGCCTTAGATAGAGGTCATAAGGTCCCAATTAGCCAGTGTTCAAGTGACCACACGCTTCCAGCTGTACCTCAAGCAAACGAATCCTCTTTTCATTATGAAAGAAAACAGACGCTATTCAACCTCTTCATTTTCCTCCAGCAAGAAACAGTAATTGGAAATGCTATTAATGATGACTGGACATTACCTGTAACCTACAGGGCTTAATGAAGAAGAAAATTTCTCAAACATTTAGAAGAGCATCCCAATCCCTCTGTTAAAGCTGGGCAGTACTGCAGAACCAGAACTGACAATGCATTTCATGTATAAAGAAAGGGATGAGAGGGCAGGAGTGAGAGCAGTGGCTGGTGTGCAGTAGCATTCCCCAGTGCTGCTGACTTTGCAGAACTGTCTTAGCAGCTGTGAAAAATGTTTCAAAGATCTTACTAGATAGCTGATGGAAGACATGGAAAATGGGATAAAAGTAGTTAGAATTAAGGTGGTACAAAGTATTTTTAGAATACCGTTTTGGTTCTGAAGAGATTTGAGCACCTGTTGATTTGAAAATTATGCAAAACTCTAAGAAGGAGGAAGAAGGTTTGAATGCAAGCCTGTGTGGATGAAGTCCATAACTGCCTAGTGTTTTGGTGAATTTTAATACTTTATCCCCACATTCTGTCTGGCTTTAGGCATAAGTATATATTCTGGCTCTGACAACCTGTGTTGCCTATTCCAAAATTTGTCTTCAAGCTCCTGTTCTTTCTCTCTCCTTACTTCCATCTTTTACAGCCTGTTCGGAAGCAACACTCACTAATGGCAGCTGCAGCTTCAGAGCTGAAATATAAACCTCACCAATTTAAGTAAGGCTAGGATTTCACCTGTAATTTTAGCATTGGTGTTGTAAGAGATTCAGAATAATCTTCAGTCACCAATGCTGAAACAAGAGAGAAGCCATTGGAGATCCAGCCCTGGGCTGGAGTCTGCTCTGCTGCACTTCAGAAAAAAGTATGAGTTGAGGAAATCTGTGGTCTTAATCTCAGATTTGCTTGGAAATGATCTATTTGTTTCTTCCATTGTGACATGCTCAGTGCACTACTGTAATACAAAAGAGGGACAGCCAGCAGGGTGAGGGAGGTGACTGTCCCCCTCTAATCTGCTCTCCTGAGGCTTCATCTAAATTCAGGCCTGGGGACTCCAACACAGGAAGGACAAGGAGCAGATCCAAAGGAGGGCCACAGAAATGACCAGAGGTCACCTTGGCTGTGAAGAAAGGCTGAGGAAGCTGGACTGGTTCAGCCTGGAGAAGAGAAGGCTCCATGGAGACCTCATTGTGGCCCTTTCAGTATTTGAGGGGATCTTATAAACAGGACGGAGACCAATATTTTACATGGTCTGATAGTGATAGGACAAGGAGGAATGGTTTTAAACTAAAAGAGAGGAGATCTATGTTACCAGTTAAGAGGAAATTATTTACTCAGAGCACAGTGAGGCACTGGCTGCCTAGAGAAGCTGTGGATGTCCCATTCCTGGAGGCATTCAAGGTTGTGTTGGATGGGATCCTGGGCAGCTTGATCTAGTTACTGGAAACTCTGCCCATGGCAGGGGGTTGGAACTGGATGACAGGAAAAGGGGAAATGTTTTTAAACTGAAGGAAGGAAGATTTAGGTTAGATGTCAGGGGAAGATTTTTCACTGAGGAGTGGTGAGGTGCTGGAACAGGTTGCTCAATGAGGTTGTGGATGCCCCATCCTTGGAGATGTTCAAGACCAGGTTGTATGGAGCCCTGGGCAATCTAATCTAGTACTTGATCTAGTTGTTGGAAACACTTCGTGTGGAGGGATTGGGGGAGGAGGGGACTGGAATGTGGTGATCCTTGAGACCCTTCCAACTGCCATTCTGTGATTATATGATTCTGTGATTCTATAAATATTGGCCTTCTGCTTTCACTTGTGGTCAGAACTTGTGGCAGAAAGTTGCAACTCTGCTGTATTCACAGAGTGCTCCAGGTTGGCAAGCCAGTGGGACTGGTAAGATCCTGCAGCAATGTAAATGGTTTGGGCACATCCTTAAGCTTTTTTTGTGTGCATGAAGGTAGTAAGCACGAGCCCTTCCCTTCGCTACTGTCAGTTCTTTGTTTGTAGACCTGACAATGTGGCCAAACACAGCGCCAGGCACAGGGACTAAACTTCACTTCCTGTCTATGACACAACCCCTCCTAACGTACCTACAGCCCAGAAGCAAGGCACTGGGGAGAAACACACAGCCCTGCCACTGTACAGCACCAGTGCTGTGAGTGAATGGCTAGATTTGGTCTCAAGAGATACTAACTCAGTACTGTTCACTGCACTCAGTAAAGACACATAGAATGAGAAATAAAATGTTTCTTTCTGCCTTAGGCTACAAACCTTCACGGCTGAAGTCAAATGACTGAGAAAGATGGATGGAGTCACTGATGTCTACCTGAGGGAACAAGGAGAAAATTCCAGTCATTCCTGAATGATGTTGCATGGTTCTAGACTTCATTTCTAGCAAAACAAGTACACATGTTTCTGTCAAACAGAGGGCCTGAGCTTTACTGCAGTTTAGACTGCCTCCATGCAGAGCTTCTAAGTCCTGCCAGACTCTAATTTTTTTAATGAAACTTGTTTTCATTAAAGATCCCTTTAATTTCAACATCTTCTTCAATGACATAGATGATGGCATGGAGTGCACCCTCAGCAAGTTCGCAGATGACACCAAGCTGAGCGGTGCAGTTGATACAGTAAGGGGAAGAGAAGCCATCCAGAGGGACCTGGACAGGCTGGAGAAATGGGCCCATGAGAACCTAATGAGGTTCAACAAGGCCAAGCACAAGGTGCTGCATTTGGGCCAGGGCAATCCCAGTTATTTATACAAACTGGGAGAAGGTCTTCTTGAGAGCAGCCCTGCAGAGGACTTGGAAGTCCTGGTAGACGAGAAGACAGATGAACCAGCAGTGTGTGCTTGCTGCCTGGAAGGCCAACTGTGTTCTGGGCTGTGTTAGAAGAGGAGTGGCCAGCAGGGAGAGGGAGGTGATTGTCTCTATTTAGCTCTTGTGAGGCCCCATCTGGAGTACTGCATCCAGGCCTCGGGCCCCCAGAACAAGAAGGACGTGGAACTCATGGAACGGGTCCAGAGGAGGGCCACTAAGATGATCAGAGGGCTGGAGAACCTCTCCTATGACAAAAGGTTGAGGGAACTGAGAATGTTCTGGGGAGACCTCATTGTGGTCTTCCAAAATTTGAAAAGAACATATAAACAGGAGAGGGAAAGACAGATTACAAGGGTAGATAGTGATAGGACAAGGGGAATGGATTTAAACAGAGTCAGGGGAGGTTTAGGTTAGATATTAAGAGGAAGTTTTGCACTCAGAGGGTGGTGATGCACTGAACAGGTTGCCCAAGGAGGTTGTGGAAGCCCCTGGAGGCATTCAAGGCCAGGCTGGATGTGGCTCTGGGCAGCCTGGTCTAGTGGTCGGTGACCCTGCACGCAGCAGGGGGATTGAAACCAGATGATCACTGTGGTCCTTTTCAACCCAGGCCATTCTATGATTCTATGAATTTGTCAGAATGAAACATAACACACCAGAATCAGGAACTGTGGGATTTCTGAATGAAAGTAGTAAGAGAAACCTTTGTCTGCTTTTATAGTAGCAAGCATGTGAGGGGTCAGGTACTCCCTAAAGTGGCAGAAGACAGCATGTGTCTGTGCCTTGCATCAGGAAAATGAAATCAAATAAGCTTAGCAGCAGGGAAGACATCAGGCTGTTGGCTGTGCTGGATGTTTCTCTTGATGCCTCTTGCTGTAGTTGTTCCACTTCGTATAAATTATTTATTATTCATTGGGACCAAGATTGGGACCAAGCTTGATCTCCCCCTTTCCAGATGAGTATCCTCACTACCAGACTACGGAATCAATCTTTTTCTCTGGCCTAATGAATATTTAATGACTTATGGAAGTGGAACAGCTCCAGTAGGAGAGGAAGAGCGAGAGAGATATGTTCATTCACATGTATATCCCCCAACAACACTCAATGAGCAGCATGCAGGACCTGAGCCAAGAAACTTTCCAAGGAAAAACATCTGCCAGATGACCAAGGGAGACAACATGAGCACAAAGCAGTGGCCATTGTCTCTGCTTCAGTGCAATTTCTGAGCTGCTCAGGCCTGGTCAAGTTTATGCCTCGGATAAGAGAACATGAACCATAGAAATGAGCTTCAACTTCGCCAGTAACAACCAATGTGAACATGCTGCGCTACCATTCTGGGTATAACCTGGCTGTACCTCTGCAAGATGTCATTTGTAGCATTTGCAGCCACTCTGTTCAAAGAGACCAAATTCATTACTTTCCTAATTCAACTGTTATTGTGAAAAGCCAGTTAAACTGAAATGGCTGTTGTGGGGCAGCCGCCCTGATGTACTTGGTGCAGTGCTCACATTGGAGGACAGTACGTCCCTCCCATGAGAGCGATGTCTCTCCTTCCTGGGAGAAGATTGCTTTGCTGTGTTTTTTGTTACTGTTTTTGTGTTTGTTTTTTTCTTTAAAGCTGCCATATTTAGACTAAAACTAGAATTAGTGATGCTACTGCTGCTCCTTTCACAGCAAGAGATTTCTTAAGGCAGAACAGGCAAGTATGTTGCCTGGCCTTCTGCTGTAAAATAAGCTGGGTTCTCTCACATCACAACTCTTAGACATTGTCATAGGCACCTAAGGGAAGAGGTCCTCAACCAGGGAGGATCAGGCCTTTGCAGGGTTAGACTGAAAAGTGTCATTACCCATTCGCCTTTTCAGGATGGGTGCTGTTATTCCTGCTCTTTCCTGCCATGGAGGGCTGTGATTAAGCAGTCCCAAAGAACGGATTTGGATTTAAGAGGAAGGGTTTTCTGCACCAGCAGTGCCACTTCATGTTCTCTCCAGATGAGGATTTCCCCAGCAGACTACTTGCTTCACAGTGTCTTTTCCTGCGTCCAGGCTGTCACAATGCATGTGAAGACCTCTTCTCATTGAAAAGAACAGCAAAGGCTCCCAGTAATTTCAGTGGGAATAGTATTAATACCAAACTGCCTCCCAGAGAGCTGTGGGTGTATTTTGATGCTTATTCTGCACAAAACACATTGGGACCCTACAGGTCAGCATGTGGGAAATATTAACATCTTTGATGCAAAGAGCTCATACTGGTGACGTTGCAACTGCTGGGGGCAGTTATCAATGAAATGGCCGTGGAAGGCCTGACAACAAGTATTCATTTTAGCATCAAATTTGCAGAGCCTTGAAACAAACTAATGATCTCTAAATGAAATTTCCCTTTTGCTTCTGCATAAAATCGGAGGGTGGCAAAAGGAAGAAAAAGAGACATTTTATTTTCTCTCCTTGATTGTAATTCCCTGCCTTCAGCTAGATCAATATCATTTCTGCTGGAGATGGAGTCTGCCTCTGGTTTCCATGGCAATCTGAGTTGTTGGAGGCTTGCAGGCTCCATGAATCCCCAATTTATCAGCCTTCCAGGGTTTAATAATGGAGACTAGCAGTCAGGCAGCTTATGAATGGCACATGTCTTTTGGACTGGGGGAAGGGAGGCGGGAGTGTGGCTTATAGTAAGGGCTGCAGTAATTTGTTTTCCCGTCAGTGACAGCTGAAAGGGGAGGAGAACAAGGGGAGGAGCAGCACATTAATTCTGGATGCACCAAAGGAATTTCTAGACCTTTTTGCTGCAATTACAGAAAATTTCCTCTTCTGGCCCCTTTTCCCTTGCCAGTATTACCAAAGCAGGGGAGGAGAGCAACCTCACAGCCTGTCCCATGTGACAAGGTGGGTAGGAGCTGAAGACTGAGACCCAAAGGCTCCAGCATTGCATATTTCCTTCCTCTCCTGAGCCCTTGTTATTTCAGGATCAGCAGTGCATGAATGCCAGCAGGCTGCCACTGTTTTGGGTTCATTTTTTTCCCCTACTGATCCTACCACAATTGCCAGGCTGATCAGCAGAGCTGTCACTCTCTGTGTATCTGCCAGGACTCTCCAAATGTGCACCTCCATCTCCAAAGTGCTGTAAGCTTCATTCCCTGAATTAATTACTTTTCTGGGATTGTCCCGATTGTACAGGACTCACTAGCAATCACTTCAGTCAGGCTGCTTTTGGCTCACTTGCCCATGATCAGTTCCGAGTATTTCCATTCCCTCTTATCTTTCCTCTGATTTCTCCTCTATGATCTCACAGGGCAACAATGGTAGAGAGGCTAAAGAATAAATGGATGCATCTTGAGAAGACCTTGGTACTCTTTCCATTCACATTCCCCGTTTCCAAACCATTCTCCAGCATTTAATCCAACTTAGGAGGAAAAGATGGGTGGCACAAAAGAGTACTCTTGTATGATGAGACGGGGACATCTTGTTTTTCAATGCGTATGCCAAGAACAGCTGCCAAGAGTTACATTCCACAGCTGGAAGCCAGTAAAAACCTCTGTATTCAAGCTGTTTAAATCACAAGGTATTTAATTAATTAAAAAGAGTTGCCTTTATAGTGTGCAGGACCTCTGTGAAATCTACTGGAGTAGTGAATGTGAAGAGCAAGGAATAACTGCTAGGTTATTTCTTCTCAGGTATTCCTATTTCAGAGAGGTAAAGTTATAAATGCTGTTCTTCTACCTGCTGTCTTGTGATGGCTGGCTGGTAACATTGCTGAGGTTGCTGCACTTCCAGTTTTAGCCTGAAATTAGGGAATTTCAGAAATCACAGACCTTTTTCTGAACACCAGGACCAAGTTGCTGCCCCTATGAAAATGCTGTTGGAAGAGGAGACTCAGCCACAGGGGAATACCACAGGCTCTTGTATGTCTGCATCCCAGCTCCTCATACTGTGTCTCTAAAATGCAGATAAAAGCCCTTGCTTCCCCACTGGGAGGACACAATAATTAAATACATCCACAATTGTGAGTTAGGTCATTGTTATGGTGATAAAGATCACATAAATACATTGCTGTCTGCCTATAGATATTTGGGAAGGTCACAATGAAGAGGGCTCTTAAGTTTCACATAGATCTGGATGCGTCACAAATGTATGATTTGGGGATTATACCTTATAAAATAAGCTTTTTTAGAAGGGATAGGCAAGGTAGGAGGGGCAGGGAAGTTGCGCTCTATGTTAAGAAGTGGATACACAGTAAAGAGCTGCCTCTGAGAAACAGCCCTGACCAGACGGAGAGTTTGTGGATTAAAATTAGGGATTGGACCAATAAAGAACACCTGGTGGTCAGGGTCTACTACACTCTGCTTGATCACGGGGAGCCTGTTGACTAGGTTTTCTTGCTTCAGCTACAGGAGGCGTCACTCGCAGGTTCTCATACTAATGGGGGACTTCAACCACCCAGATGTCTGCTGGGAAATGATATAGCAAGCTGCAAGCAATCCAGGATACTCCTGGGTTTCATTAAGGATAACTTTCTGGTCCAGGTATTGGACAGACCAGCCAGAGGTAAAGCATTACTGGACTTGGTGCTCAGCAGTGCAGCAGATATCATTAAATATACTAAAACTGCAGGCAGTCTGGGCTGTAGTGATCATGGCATGATCAAGTGTGTGAGCTTGAGCAATGTGGGCCTGGCAAAGAGCAGGAGTGAAATTCTCGCTGTTTCAGGAGTCATTGGATGAGATCTTCTGGGAAACTGTCCTTAGGAACAAAGAAATGGAACAGACCTGTCAGCTCTTTGAGGACACCTTTCTGAAAGCACAAGAGCTCTCCATCCCTCAGCATAAGACATTAAGTAGAGGAGGCAGGAAACTGGCATGGTTGAGCAAGGACCTACTGGACTAACTGAGGGAAAAGATGGAAATGTATATGCACTGGAAACAAGGATGGGTGGCCAGGAAAGAATACAGGGATGCCATTCAGACATGCAGAGATGGGATCAGGAAAGCCAATGTATTGATGGAATTGAAGATGGCAAGACATGAAAAGTAACAGGAAGGGATCTTTCCGATACATGCATCAGAAAAGACAGGCAAAGGAGAGTATATCTCCTCTGATAAATGAGAAGAGAGATCTGGCTTCAACAGATATGGGGAAGGCTGAGGCACTAAGCAAGTTCTTTGTCTTGGTCTTCACTGACAGTCATGCTTTCCATACCTCCCGTATGTACAAGTTGACAGGGTTAGACAACATGCATGCCAGAGTCCTGAAGGAATTGGCTGATGTTGTTGCCAAGCCATTTTCCATCGTATTTGAAAAGTCATGTCTGTCAGAGGAAGTCCCTGTTGACTGGAAAAAGGAAACATCTCTCCCATTGTTAAGGAAGATGAGCCTCACATCTTGAGGATCATGGAACAGATCCTCCTGGAAGAGATGTTAAGGCACATGTGAGCAAGAAAGTGAACTGAAACAGCCAGCATGCTTTCACCAAGTGCAGATCATGCCTGACCAATCTGTTGACTTTCTACCATGAAGTGAGGGCATTAGTGGACAAAAGAAATGCAACTGATGTCATCTGCATGGACCTGTGCAAGACTTTCAACATGATCTTGAACCACATTCTTGTCCCTAAATTGGAAAAATATGGATTTGGAAGCAATACTATTTGGTAGATAAAAAGTTAGTTGGATGGTCACAGTCAGAGGGTTCTGGTCAATGGTTCTTTGTTTAAGTGGAGACTGGTGATGAGTGGTGACCCATGGGTCCATCTTGGGACTGGTGCTCTTCAACATCCTTATGAATGACATAGACAGTGGGATGGAGTGTACCATTATCAAGTTTGCAGATGGTATGGTTGATGTAATAGAAGAAAGGGATGCCATCTGGAGGAACCTGGACAGGCTTGAAATTGGGCCCACGTTAATCTAATGAGGTTCAACAAAATCAAGAGCAAGGGGCAATCCCAGATATGTGTACAAACTGGGAGAAGAATTCAACAGCCCTGCAGTGGAGTTAGGTGTCTTGGTGGATGAAAAGCTGAACATGAGCCTGAAGTGTGTTTGCTTGAAGCTGGAAGGCCAAGAGTACCCTGGGCTGCATCAAAAGAGAAGTAGGGAGAGGGAGGTGATTGTTCCCCCCCTTCTTGTCCGCAGCACAAGAAAGATGTGGAGCTGTTGGAGCTGTCTAAGGAGGGCCACAAAAATGATCAAAAGCCTGGAGCACTTCTCATAGGAAGAAAGGTTGAGAGATTTGGGCTTGCTTATCTTGGAGAGGAAAAGGCTCTGGGGAGACCTCATTGCGAGCCATCTGCCTCTGAGGCACTCTCACACCAAAAAAGCTCCTTTGCCTCCTCTTCAACTACTGTGTCACTCTTGGACTGCATTTGCTGTAGCTGTGATGGCAGCTGAGAGAGAACTATGACTGAAAAACCTAACCACTTTGGTAAGCTGTAGGCTTCTTCCCGTTGTAGCTGTCTGCAACGGCCCTGCCATAGGTGCTGTATGTGGGCCCAAAGTGCTGTCAATAGGCAGTGATCACACACCTGCCAGCAGCTGGCATGTCATTTGTCTCAGCCTTCAGGTTTGGCTGCCTCTGTGTGCAGGAAGGAAACAGCAGCAGAAGAAAGGACAGCCGCTCCTTTCCCAGTTCTCCAGGAAGCAGAAATATTTGCAAATGTAGCTGTAACAGGGTTAACACCTCCCATTTGCGAAGAACATCTCCCTTTTTCTCTCCCCACCCTCATGCTGCACCACTTCCTTTTCTCTGGAGACCCCGCAGCTTCTGCCCATCCGCCCAAGTTGAGTGTTTCCATGGCAACCCGGCAGCTGGTGTCTAGACACTGGGAAAGATGCTGGGCCATGGAGCTGCAGCCCTTCGCAGCCCCTCCCTGAGCCCATCACCCACTCCTCCCTTCCCACCTCCTGCACGCACAGATGCCAACGCAGGGTGGGATTTCGGTGGTGCTGGGGAAGAAAGGGAAGGAGGGAAAATCCCTAAGCTACGAGCTGGGCATCCTGACAAAGTGCAAATGTGTCTGGGAGGACAGATCTGGGGCTGGTTGTCCTCCGAGTATTGATCTGAAGTGGAAGGAGGAGGCTGCCCAAGCTGGGCCCGCAGTCATCAGCTGTGGCACTGGCAGAAGTGGCTTTTCCTCTCTCTGTTGGTACAATTGGGGTTGGCATACACGAGGCTGAAACAGAGGTGATGTGGTGCAGGAGTGGGAGGCCAAAAATGCTATGTGTTGTGGCCACATTCACCTTTTTGTTCAAATCTTCACCCCTTCCCCAGCATATGGGCCTTCATTACCAGCAGGATCCGTGAACACAACACATTCTACTTCCCTGCTGCTTTGCCTTGGGTCTGCCCATAGCGAGCAAGGGATTCCCTAGGCTTCTGGGAAAAGTCTGTCAACCCCTCTCCCTGGAACAGGAACAGTCACTTGTCCAAATTCCGCAGCTCTTCACTTCCCAGCATAAATTTGTCGATCCACAGAAGCAGTGAGCGGACAGGGCGCAGGATTTTAGAGCTGTGTATGGTGCATAGCAGGGCTGACTGCAATAGGCTAACTTGGATCAGGAAGGGAGCTGTATAAGCAACAGCTCTGAACCCGAGCTGCATCTGATTTCAGCAATTTCAGACCTACCATAGACTGCCTGGAAGCAGCTTCTGGCTGGCAAGAAGGACAGATGGATCGGGACAGATGAATCAAGCTGTGAAGCCTGGATCCAAATCTGGACCCAAATGTCATTAAAACTAGGAGATGCTTGGGTCACAGATTTCAAATGGGGCCTCCCTGTATTCCTTACCTTCCAAAAAATTCCCCTCTCTGAAGTAAACGGGGGCTGCTTATAACAGGGCAGCAAAACCCAGATTAATATTTGGAAGCAAAGAGGAGACCAGACAGGGTGCAGGCTTTCACTCCCATTTCTGGCCAAGCTGTAGCTGGCAGAGGGCAGAGAGAAAAAGGAGTTGAGTATGGCAAATGGACCCACATTGTGGCCAATGCTTGAGAAAGAGCAGCTGTTGAGGAGGGATGGGCAATGCATTAGCACGCAGACATGTTCAAGCCACACAATCAATATCAGCAATAATTATGCAAACAGTGGGAAAGCAGCAGAAGCAAAATTCCTGCATCTGTAGTAGAGTCCCAGAGTGTTTGTGCAATTTCTTTTATTTTGGCATCAGCTGTGGTAATTTGAAGATCTACGATGGAACAGAAAAGAAAAGGAAAACAAAACCCAAGCCACCAGCCACAAAAGAAATGATCAGAAGAGAGGTTACTGCTACTCTGGTCATAAACTGATGTCTGCTCTGATTTAATTAATCTTGGCAAGTCAGATGGGAGCTGGGCAGGTCCCAAGAGACAGTATTTTACCTGGAAATCCACTCAACCTAATTTCACTAATGTAGGGCAGTGGGGAGACTTGGAGAGAAGCCTGCATGCTCAACCATTAGAGTGCAGCACAGGCAAAGGCAGCTGGAGGTGCCACCATCCAGCCATGCTGTTGCCTGCACGCTTGCTGCGGCTCCACAGCATCCAGAGCTGCACATGTTCAAGATGTTTGCTCACCAGCAGAGCTTATGGATATGATTCTCATCATTTCCAGGAAATAGAGTGCTGAGGGGCAGAAGCTCCCTAAAGACCCTATTTCATCAAGGATCTGTAGTTTATTTATGTATCATTTCTCTCCCATGGACAAAGCATTTAAAATTCCCTGTCAGGTGCGAGCTCTAGGTATGAGGCAACTGTCAAGACAGAGCCCTTAAGCTGGGAAGCAAGCACACTTCAGTCCCTCCCATCAAACAGCCCTATCCTTGAAGCACTTGCATGGTCACAGCCTAGGGTTTGTCCAAGGCTGTCCAAAAGGTTTTTGTACTTACTGACAGTCAGTCACTGACAACGTCTGAACATTTCTGAAGTCCAAAGAGTGGATGTGAGCACAGCGAGGCAGTGGGTCGTGCTTCAGCAGTGGCAAAAAAAGCATCGGGGCACCTTAGCTGGTGCAGATCTTGATGAGTGTGGCATGCAGGCTCATGCCAAACCACCAACATCCTCTGATGTCATGGGCCAATGTAATAAAATATGAGCCATTACTTTTGAAGCAGCCCTTAGAGGTTCAGTTAATAGCCTCAAAAATGCCATGTTTATCTTCAGTAATTGGAAAGGGAGAGCAGGGTGAGAAGACCAGCTGATGATGTCTGTGCATGGCTGCCAGGTGATGAATAGGGTCCCTATCCTCTCTATCCTCTCTTACTTCAACATTCCTATTTTGTGATGTCTCCCAGTGCATCTTTCTGCTGCCCTGGTCCAGGCCCATCTTAAAGGATAAGTCAGTGCCACTTGTTTGTTCTCTTCACTGAGGGTGGACACGGGCACTCTGGTCTTTCTGGTTGAGACCTCACAATGCTTGCATGTTCTGAAGGGGCAGCTTTAGACAGGTAGAAATTTTACCACTTGGGATGGCATGCTGTTGTTCCTCAAGCAGGGTGCAGAACATTTCACCTCGATGCCCTGAATTCTCACCTGCTTTTTTTTTGTCACCTTTTACACCTAGTTCAACAAAGTGCAAAGTGAATGTGAAATATCAAGGTTGTACAGGTCTGGCTGTGTAACTGTACCTGTCCATTACAAATCAACATGTGCAACAGCCCAGAGTTCAAGGCAGTGGGAAATCAAGCCTGATATCCAGGGAGAGAGGAAGAAAGCTCCTCTCTGATCTATGAGATCCCCCAGGATACGTCTGTAATAATCTCCCCAGGGATACCTGGCAGACTTTACTGGGACGCTGAAAACTAGGTTGGAGAAAACCCCCGAGAACATACTGCAGAAATAACCTGCATCAAACAAACCGGTGAAGGGTGAGTCAGGCAAAACCGTTTCGTCTCTCCTTGTGAATCATAAACTGCTATTAACTGGCCCTGATGTCAGTAGGGTTGTGCTGCAATGCTCCCATTGCTCGGGGAGAACCCTCTTCTTTTCACTGCTGTGATTTAGCAGTGCCACAGCTTGAACTTCATTTTTTATGCTGAATTGTTTATCCTTTGTGATGTTACCTCTTGCTGAAACTCATTACTGAATAATAACACCAGGTTGCTTCTTTTCCCTTGTCTTAAAGATCAATGGAACTGTGCTAAAGCTGCTAGGAAGTGAGACGTAGGTTAGTGGCAGCAGGGTGCACGTGCGGGTATGGTATTTCCCCTCATTTCAAAACCATGTACAATTAAAAGGAGAGTGGCTAGATGAATTTGGCTTGATAGCTCTTGTTAGAAAGATACAGCTCTTATTTATACTTGGGCCATTAACAAAAGGTGAAAAGTGACTCAAGATTGCGTTCAGCATATGTTTGGTTTTTTTTCTGATTCCTTTCTGTTCTGCAGAGGACTTGAATATGTAATGAAGTGACTTTATAGTCTTTCTGCTGCTCCCTGACCTTAGAGTCAGTCTAGGCTATTTCAGCATGGCAGAAGTCAGTGCAATGTCTGCCTACTGCCAACTGCCTCCAGAGAAGTACAGGGTAGACAGCAAGGCCCCTGTGCAGCAAGGAAATTCCTCTGCCAGCCAAGGCCCTATAGGTGCCACAGACAGTCCCCTGGAAATTAGATTTGCCACTGTGGTGAGCCAGCAGGGTCAGTATCGTGAGCAATCCCACATCATTCCCCCATTTTGAATGCAACCAGAATTCCTGTTCACATCACTAGAACAATTGTCGAAAGCCTATAGTGCTATATGATCCTACTTCTGTAGAACCAGGACCCCAGTTTTAACTGCAGTGAGGGAATCTTTGCAACATAATGGTTTGTATGGCTTGGGCAAGGCTCTCACTATGGACAGCAGGAACTCAGGACCTCCCAGTGTCTGTCCCTGTGCTTGTTGCATTGTGTGCCCTTCTGTTACACTGTCTTGAGAAGGCTGTGGGGACTCTTGGCTGAAATCTGTGTGCATTTTCACTAAGAAGAAGCAAAAAGTTTTAAACACATGTTTAAAATATGAAATGTGGCTGGGATTGTGTTCCTTATGCTGAGTTGCTGATCCTTTGCTGATCTTCCATTTATCTTGCATTTACGTATGGGAAAACAGACCTTTTGTCTTACTGGGATCTAGACTAACAAAGCTACTGGCTAAATGATACTGTTTTGGCCTACACTGAGATGTAGATGGCCTTGCACGTCCTCAGCTCCATAATTCAACATGTGCCCTGCTGTGAATGCCTTGGAGAAGAGCAGGATAAAAGAGATTCCCTGCCCTCTATGGGGAGTGTGATTGAATCATTCGGAAACATTAACCAAACTAAGGCAAATTAGTCTGCTTTGCAATCCAATCCATTTTTACATCCCATTTTTATCAGTAGTCTATTTTGTCTTTGGTTCATTGTTGTACCTGTACTATATATAGAAAGGGTCTTTAAGAAGCACTCTATTTTGTTGCTCAGTATCAGGGGAAAGCAAGTGCATAGAAGCTTTTGCTGGCTGGCAATGCAGGATCTCAGGCCATGGTATTGGGTGGTGGGGATGTTCTTGAAGAATTTTTCTTACTGGAAAATCAATGTCTGAAGTTCATTAAGACAGAAAGTGTTTTAAGTTCCAAAAGCAGAGCAGTTGATAAAGTTGATTTAGGTTGGGATGTTACACCTTAAAGGTGATGCACGTGGAAATGGTGCATAGGAAGGCATAAAAAGAGAGGCTAAGGAGCTGAGGCAGAGAGGGGTGTGAGAGCTGCGGCACCTGCTTCCAGTGCTGGAAGCAAATACAAGTCTGCCATCTGATGGCATCGAATGGACCAGGCAAAAATGCATCATCGGCCTCAGTCAGGAATGGTTCACATCCCATTTAGTATTCTGACTAGTGATAAACATGGATGAGAGGATGCTTACCTTCACAAACTAAACATTGTCACGTGAACATCTGTAATGTTAAGCTGACAAAAAGTGGGCCATACTGTGGTTTTTTAATATTCCAATTAGCTTTGCTCCAGACAGCTCTCAGACACATCCTTTCTTGTTCTGGAGTGCAAGGATTTAGCCATATGTACCTGAGTTGAGTAGTGCCATGTAGCTTCAGGGCAAGAGAGCAAACCCCGGCCTATTTTATTTGCCATTGTAACACAAGATGATAGCCCATCTCAGAAGCCAGGAAGTGGTTTGTTCAACGGTACCCTTGAGCCCACCAGAAATACATAGATGATGTAGAGGTATATCGAGCACCAGTGCTGCAGTATGTGACATATCAGTCCTGTACCCCATCTTGCACCACCAGCCCTTTGGCACTTCTTTTCTCTATTGTTTATAATAAATCTGGAGTGATGATCCTTGCTTGACTTCTCCACAGTGTCAGTGCATATGTTTAGGTGGGTTGAGGAGTAGTAAGCATGGAATGGCGAGAATTGGCAGACCAACCACTCCAGTGCACTAAGACCTTAGCATTATCCTGCAACCCTTTGGTGAACCACTGTCTTGTTCCTCCTGACTGCCTCTGTCTTCCCCTC
Source organism: Centrocercus urophasianus (assembly GCF_019232065.1). Lineage (NCBI taxonomy): Eukaryota > Metazoa > Chordata > Aves > Galliformes > Phasianidae > Centrocercus > Centrocercus urophasianus. The sequence continues at coordinate 6,572,080 of NW_024884364.1, read as the reverse complement.
CCTGATGGTTTGTTTACTGTGGGATTGCAGATCCACCCTCCATTTGCTATCACTGCTTCCCCCGATGCAGCTCTGCCTTTGGAAGGAGAGGCCAGAAAACTGGAGAGAAAGACAACCTCCTGTCCAAAGGCTCCCATTCGTTATTTCTGTTTGGTGTAAGAGGAATCTGAGTTACAGGTTACAATTTTTATTTTCCCTCTTCCAAGCTTCTGAGAAGTTCAGTAGCAGCAATTAGAGCTGAGAAATTCAATGGTGATTGGCACAGCCAGTGGGTGTAATAAAAGGATAATTCAGACATTGGATCTAGCTGGTTTCACCCTACAAGCCAAGAGCTTCATCAGTGCGTGTGGTGAAATGAATGAGAGTTGACTGACACATCAGCAGGAGGCTGGGCTTAGGGCTCTAGGCAGCTCCTCCCAGTTGCATCGGGTTTCTGGTAGGGCTGGAGATTTCATGTGAGAGCCATGCACCCATCTGCTAGGCTGAACCTGGGCATCTTCTTCCCATGCCACAGAAATGCTAGAAACCTTGAGACCTGGGTCTCCTTTGGGAGAGAGAAGCCAAAAGCCCAGCAGTTTTCTTGTGCATGACTGCATGCATGTGCAGGATGCTCTAGATTGTGGCTGACTAATGCTGAATCATCTCTTTCCCACTAGATGCTGTAGAAGAAACCAAACCTACTGAAAGTGCCCAGCAGGAAGAGGTGAAAGAAGAAGAGAGCAAGGCGGACCAAGAAAATGCCTGAACATTAAGAAATGACTCCCCGTTGCCCCTCCCTCCCTCCCCCTATCCTCTATCCTTCCTTCCTGCCCCGATCTTGATCTCCCCCCTTCCTGCTCACGTCTGTGAGCCTGTCCGTCCCTCTCCCATTCCCACTTAAACCCTTTTTCTCTCTGTGTGGCAAACATTTAAAGAAGAAAAAAAAAAAAAAAAAAAAAAAAAAAGCAGGAAAAATCCCAGTCAAACAGTGTGGCTTAAACATTTCTTTGTTTCTTGGTGTTGTTATGGCGAGTTTTTTGGTAATGATGATCCAATCATTTTGGGAAAATTCTTGCACTGTATCAGAGTTCTTTGACCTGGCGCGTGCGTGTGTCTGTCTGCCCACCGCGAGCGCTCTCTCTCTCTCTCTCCTCTCTCTCTTCTCCAAGTGTGTGTGTGCAATGTTCCGTTCATCCGAGGAGTCCAGACTTACTGAGTGAGTTAAAACAAAAGCAAAGCAGGAAAAAAAGAATAGTAATCCTTTTCTTCCTTTTTCAATGTGATGGAATGAACGAAAGAAAAACAAACAAACTTAACAAAACGAATGAACAAACAATAGTACTAAATCCCATTTTCTTTTCAGAACTAGAACAACAGCAACAACAACAAAAAAAAATGTGCCAATTAGCATAATGCTTGGCTCCAGGCTCCTTTTTCAAACTGAACAATAATTATAATAAATGAGAATAATGATCATTAACATAACCGTGTCGCATTTCTATGCTGCTGTACGTCCTGCTGGCCTCTGTGCAGACTGCTCTTTGGTGGCCTGCTTGCTGCGTGGCCCCACTCTGCTCTTCAGCCACTGCTCTACCATCGGTCAGTGGCCAAGCACTCTCCTCCTTGGCATCACTCAGGGGATTTTCAAGGGAAGCAGGCTTTGATTTTGAGTGAGGCATCAGCTCTGAGTGAGGCATTAGCTTAAGAAAAGTAGCAAAATTGATCTTGGGAAAGAACAAAAGAAGTGCGCTTCCAGGAGTCCTCTAAGTCCTGTTTTAGGGGAGCACAGTGACCTCAGAGGAGTGATCCCAGGCAGCCCCGTGGGTGCCATCTGAAGGACCTGCTTTGGTCCATGCTGAAACTCTGAGCCCTGCCAAGAAATGCATTGAGAGCCAGGAAGGGCCAGGTCCCCACTGGAGTTTGCCTCACTGGGATGGAAATTAAGAAGTTGTTGACTGATGTGACGTTGTTCTCCAAAGATGGTCTGTTTGGCAAAATGTACTGGGGCAGTGCAATAAGTGCATAGGCATGTGGTCATGGCAAGGTCTGGTGGTGTCAGAAGCAGCCAAAAGCACTTGGAGAAATTTTTGTCCCTTGCTGCCTGGTAAAACCTAGGTTTAGTCACCCAGCCTAGGCTTCAGCTGTCATTTATGACCACCTCCTGCAGCCTGCTCTAAGCACAGCTGAAGCTGGGCTCTTCATCCGAGCACCACTGTGTATACCTCCTGGCCACTGCCCACAGCATGCAGGATTGCCCCCAGCTTTCCACCAGACCTGGCCTTCCATCGTGAAGGACGGGCAGCCCAGAGGCCAAATGGCTGCTGGGAGTGCCGAACAGTGCTGTTGGCAGGACCAGGATTAAATTGGCCTAAAAGCAGTAGCACCAAAAGATGAGTCTGCTGACAGCCCCAAAGTCTTGCTAATTCCCGCTTCCTTTGTTCTCCTCCATCTCTTTGTTGGAAATTGGGAGAAAAGATGAACTGTGTCTCCTCAGAGTGAATCCCTTTGAACTGGATGTGCCATCAAAATGTGTAGGGATTCATTTCCATGCGCTTCCTGACCTTGTGTAGAAATATGAGAGAGAGAGAGTGGGAGGATTGAAAAAAGAGAGGGAAAGAGAGAGTGGGAGAGAGATTGGACAGAGATTTTTTAAAACAGGGATTAGAGAGAGGAAGGGAAAAAAAGACTTTAGAGTGGATAGATGGATGATAGGGAGAGAGAGGGGAGTATAGCTAGAGTAAGAAAGGCTAGAGTGAAAAAGGTAAGAGAGAGACAGGAAGAAATTAGGTAACATGGAGCAATAGGTGATTGATAGCGATAGTGAAACGTAGCTAGCTGAAGTAGATTAGACAGACTCAATAGGTAGAAAGATGGGCTGACTGACAGATAGGTATTGTGTCATACTTCATAAACAATATATATGCTAATATTCCCATGTCATGATGGGTACTAAACCCTGAGACACCTTCCAGCCTGACCTCAACTCAGCAAATGTAGCGCGGACATCAGGCACTGCTTGGACCGTATGCCAGGTCTCACAAGCCTGCGGATGGGGTATGGGAGGGAGAGCGCTCTGATGGGCACGGGGCGCACCAGGAGAGGGGCAGAGTATGTTTGCTGTTCATGGCACGCTGGGTGCCCGGCCAGGACGCTGCAGACGCTCTGTGACTCTAGCGCTGCATGGAGAGGAGCGAGGTTCAGCTCTCAGGAGTGTGGGAGAAGTGTTCAGGAGGAGGCAGGAAGGAGAAAGCATGGCTTTTATTTGACCTCATCTCCTGTCATGGCCATTTAGAAGGGTTTACTTTCGGGTTGCGTGTCTGCAAGGACCGCTTGGTATCCCTGCTCTTCTGACTTCAAACCCCAAACTTTCCCTCTTAACTCCATTTTATTATTAGAATTTTTCACTTTATCAGGAAAAGAAAACAACCTCTTATGTCTTCCTGGACATAGACCTTCCTCCCTCCTTGATAAACAGAAACATTTGCTCTCCCTTGGGGATGTTTTATCTTTGCATTTTGCATGTTGCTTCCCCCTTGGCTGATGGCTGGGGCATCGCGTGTGTTTTGCCACCGTTTATAAGAACATACTTTGCCATGTTGCTTAGAGAACAAAGGGTTGGGTTTTGTGTTTCCTTTTCCCCCCCACGAAGAGAACGGGGTATGTGGTTACCAACTGCAAACCTAAAAAAATTTGAATACTAATTCCTCTCCCTTGGTTCCAGTTTAAAATTTACTGGCTGTAACCAAGCACCCCCCTATCTTTCTTATTGTACCGTGTCCTGATCCTGCCAGAGAGTCAGGGCAAAGGGAGCGTGAGAGAGAGCACACAGACAAACCCTGCCTTGAGCACGAGGTGGTTCCATGTGTAGTACACAAGATTTGTATAGGAAGTTGGGCTGTCTGCAGGGTACAGGAAGAGAGCAGAGAAAAGCATTTGGATTTCCTTGTGTTGCCTCTTCAGTCAGACTTTAAAGGCTGAAAGGAAGCAGTTCAAAGGATGTAGCACAGGATGGAAACTGGAAGAAAAACAGGGGTTTTGGGGGAATGAATTTTCTAGCAGGGCATCATGTGAGCTGAGAGCAGCACAAAAGACAGGAGGTCACAGAAGTGAAGAGGGGAGTGAGGAGTATCCAGCAGAGTGGCTGGAGCTTTTCTACTGCTCCTAATGCAACAACAGACGTGTATCTCTTTCTCTTTCCCTGAAGAGTATATATCCTGCCTGAAGGTGTCTGTGGTTGTTGCTTTGTGTCTGGAGAGGGAAGGGGATGACAAGGTGACTCCTGCAGGGAGAATGGTGCCTGGCCTCATGCGCAGAGCTGAGTCCAGGAGGGACTTCTTGGTGCCTCTGCAGTGAGATGTGCTAGTGATCCACATCTGTACTGAATGCTCCTAACAGCTGTAGGCCGGCTCTTGACATTTCACCTCATCTAGATTAGGCCTTGGAAAACCATAAAAAATCCAAAGTTAACAGCCCCCCCATCAGTGCAATGAATCATTTGCTTGAATTTGGTCTGCTTTGCAATGCTTACGGCATCCATGGACTTGATGCATTGATAGCATATAAAAAACCACAACACCTGGAAGCATTGCATCAGCCAAGAAGATCCTCTGTGAGCCACTCTCCAAAGGGAGGGAAGTGTATCCTGTTGGGACACCTCCAGACCCTGTGTTTTCCAGCACCAAACCCTAACACAGCCCCGTGAGCGGCCTCAGCTGGAAGGAACTCATGTAAGGTGACTACATAAGCACTGTCTCTAGGGGAGCATGTTGCTGTAGATGGAAGAATTGACTATAATTAAGGAAGAAAGGAAGGAAGAAAAACATGAAATGAGGTAGTTCGTTTTTTTTCGGTGCTCTCCAAATGGCACATTGTAGCACATGAGGCTTTTTGTACCAAAGGTCTGGTGTTTGTCATAGGTGTCTTTGGAGGGAAGCAGTGAGGCTGTGGTTTGCAGAGGTGGAGGGGAGGCTCTTTTGGGCCCTCTTGGCCAAGAGTCTGTTCGGTGACCACTTGAGCTCAATGACTGGGGTGGCGGTGGCGGAGTCTTATTCCAGGCCTGTGCTAGATTCCCCACTTTTCCGCATTGCCACATTAGCACTTTCACTGGATATTTAGAGCACCTCAGGACTGGTTCTCCTCTCGCTCACACTGGGGTAACTCAGGAGTCACTCCACTGGAAGCAGTGGTGTTAATCTGGTGTGAAAATAATGCAAGAGGAGGATTCAACTCCTCGGGGGGAGTTTTCCAGGTCCCCGAGGGGGAAAAAAATCAATGGGAGTTACATGTCTAACTGCCACTTGTGCCTGTGAAAGTCTGCCCCTTACCTACCCATATGTATATAGGGTATCATTTTCAGAATAACCCAAGTGACATGGGTGCTTGAGAGTATACATTTCACTGGCTTTCAAATTAACTTAAGGCTCCTAAGGCCCAGATCCTGAAGGATGTCCAAGCTTCTATCTGAAGCCCATGTCAGGGCTAAAATTCTCAAGTCATTTTGGAAAAAGGAGCTATAAATCCCAAGTCATTTAGGTGGCCCTGAAAACACTACCCTCTATCCATTGTTCAGGGTGTTGATCTCAGGTCATATGCGAGCCTGCATTCTTACCTACAATGCTTTATTACCACATTCCTCTGTTGAGCAATACTCGGAAGAAAAGGCGAAGGCTGAGATTTGCAGAACCGGATAGTGACCAAGTGGTTCACATCTGGAGCGCCCAACTTGGAGACTCCTTACTGGGGCACAAACTTTGAGGTCCTCATTGTACTGTGAGCATCAAGATTGATGTAGTACACACCCAGAACCACCGGTCACTTCCAAAAATCCCAGCCCGAGATCCTGACTGCTCTCATAAGAGAAAATCCTAGGATAGCCGTTCATCCAATAGCTTGGTTTTTCTGCTCATGCCTGTTCCCAATGAACAAAACACATCCCTATGCATCACCTAAGCCCTATTTTGAGGAGTTACACTGGCATACAGCTGAAGTAACACAGTGGTAAATCAGGGCCCGAAGAAGAAGGCTACAGCCTAGAGAGCGTAAAGAACTGTGACGTGTCTGGAAGCTAATAAGAGCAGAACTTGACGATTAGAGCGGCCCATTTCCGATGCTCTTGTGTGAGGATCTGGAAAGAGTCTCTCACTCATTGTACTTGTGCATTATGAATGTGTCCATCTGCAGAGATCTAATGTACACATATGTCCTGAATATTGTCCTAAGGTTGCAAGCTTCAAAACTGAGCAGAAAACATTCCCGAGAAGTGAGAATAATACAGATGTCTGTATTTGAAAAATTGATTCAAATAAAGTCTCTCACTTACAGATATGTGCTCTTGTGTGCAGTTATTTGCTCCTGGAATAGCAGTTTCTCCCTTGTGCAGATTTTCAGAGCTTGTTTGACAAATCTCATTTCATTATCCCACAACCTTTCCAGTTAAATCCTGTTACAGTGGAAAGAAATACTTTCTGTTTATTCTCTCTGGGCAAAAAAAAATTATGTTAAAATGAAAGGGTGAAGTAAAAGGCCTGGTATGGTTTGACTGTTGTTAAATATCCATTGAGGTAGAAGACACAGGACCAAAGCAAGATGTGGTCTTCCCATGCAGAAGTACCAGATATTTATATAATAAGAAACACATATAGCTGCAGATTCTCTTGACCCAGGAAAGATCTGTGGCTGTCTTGGTGCTCCCCACGATGTAGCCAAACTGAGGAAAGCTGTGCCTTCACCACCACATATCTGCACCATGTCTGCAGTAAAGTGCTGGGCCTGGGATGTTCTGAGTGGAGGAATTCGCTGGCGTGTGCAAGTAGTGATGTGACTCACCATTAAGGAAAGCACCCAGCATGTTTAAGGAAAAGCAAGTACCAAATTTTTTAGACAATCAGACAATCTGTTGGTTGTTTTTGTTCTGTTTTGCTGCTTTCTATGCAACTCTACCTAAAGATATCGAATACCCCATAGGAATTGAAGCTTTGGTAACCCACTGGGATAAGAATACATACCTCAGCACCTTAGGAATCCCACCAAGTACTTTCATCAGTTTTGTGCCAAGTGCAATGAAATATGAACAGAGCAGCAATTCCTGAAGCTGTGCTAGGCTGCTATCTTTAATACTGTGCTGTATATGTCAGCAGCTCAAGAGCAGAGCTGAAATCAGACATTTTTATCTCATCTGTTCATCCCAGGAAGCTTTGCAAGCACGATTTAGAAAGCGTTTGCATCTCCTCTCTGAAATACAGCAGCTGGCTTAGCAAGGGCCCAGGAAAATTCCTGATGGGGCTCCAAGGAGCTGCCTGGGAAACAGAGCAGACCTCAGCATCTCACATGGGCTCTGGACAAAGTGCCAATTTGCAAATGAAAATGACACAATTAGATGTCTGTGTTCTTGCATGTAATCATCAGTTGCCCCATGCGTCTCCAAAAAAGGCGTGGACTCCAGCTTGTGTGCAAACAAATATTTAGCATTCAAAATCAAGTGGTTTCAATTAGCCACAGAGCTAGATTGCAGGGCTCAGCCCTGGCAGATTGGTTTTGCTTTGGTGGGATGAAACAGCTGGGAAGCAGCAGGTAAAGGCCTCCCTCCAAGTGAATGGCTCCCTCAGGGTGGCAGGGCTTCCTGGCGCTCTGCATGGCAGTGTGGGGACAGGAGGCTGAACTGTTAGCCCTTGGCACACGTGTCAGCAGAGACTCTCAGCTGCATATCAGTCCCCTCCAGAACCTTTCCAACCAGGCACACAAAGCTTCTTGGGCATCCTTTTCAGTGTCGCACTCTTGCCACTGTGGGGTGGAATCGATTTTCTGCCCAAACTGTACAAAATGAGGCTCACCTTGGGTGCTGTCCAGGTACACAGCCTCCTCTGGGAGGCTTTTTATGTACGTGATCTGTGTCAGCAGCCTCCCCGTGACTGCTGTGAGGTGTGGGCAGATGAATGTGTTTCTGGTTCCCATGGCATTGCCCACACTTATCCCACACCTTCCTGGGAGATGTCCTCTCCTTGGAGAAAGCACACCGAGAGCTTCAGAAATGTGTAAGGGCAGAAGATGAGTTACTTTCACTCGCATTTCTAAGTCTGCTTTCCTTTGTGTTGCAGGCAGCACCAAGCACCATGCAACAGATATTTACTGGCTCCTAATCAGTTACATTTTGCCCTGTTTTACTGTCATATGCAAGGCTGGCATCCAGATTGACAGAAGCTTCTGCCCTCTGAAGAAGAGCAGGAAATGCCAGACAAAGGAAATTGCGCACTTCTGTACTTAAGATCACTTTTGTTTATCAAAAATGAAATTATTTTCCTGTTCACAGGACTGTTTTTGTTTATTAAAGAGGAAATAATTTTAATTTCACTTGGCACAGAGTGGTGAGCATGAACAAGACAGTCAAGGCAGTGAAAGTCTGGCACTCTCCAAGGAGTAGCACTGAATCTGCAGTGCAGTGACAGAGTTTGCAGAGGTGGCAGCTTGTACCAGATGAGCTGCAGTAGCTGCAGAAACAGGCGGATTTCAGGGTGCTTTAGTCTATAAATGAACCAGCCTACAACCTGAATTATAAGCTGAGTATAGGTAGAAAGGCACTGCTTCGAGCTTAATTTAATTATGATAATTGATGAAAGAAGTTATGAGTAAAATGTAATTAGACTTTTGGGAACCATGGGTGGATGCTAAGCCAGGAGAGAGATAAAAGTCATTATCTGTCGAGGGAGAGAGGATGGTGCAGGCCATCGCTGGCTGGGGGGAGATTGTCTGGGCTGAGGTGGAAACTGCTTGTGAAGTCTCTACAGAGTCTGTGATTGTTTTTTCTTCCCTCTTGAGATGTCATCTTCTAAAGTATTTGGTGGCCATCCTTAGGACCCTGACCGAGAGGAGAACCAAATTTTCTTGGTGAAGGAGAGGTCAAAAGGAGAAGAGTCCCCTTCAATTGTCCCCTGCATGATCAGGGTGACCATCCATGGCCACTTATCTACGCACATTCATTCAGTCTGTGGTTTAGATTTTGATGAGCTTCATTCACCTCCTGTCTGTGCTTGTGTTTAAACGCAGGGTTGGTCTAACTGTGGGTGCTGTGAGGCAGAGTCCTCACCTTCATGTTCTCAGTTTGTGATGTAATTGAACATTATAAGAACAACATAGGAAAAGCCATGAAATTGCTAAGTGCAATCATGCCCTAAGAGGGTGCTGGAGTCTAGCCGTTTGTGATGTGGAGAACTGATCCTCCTGGAAACCATGAAGCATCCCCAGGACTGATGAGGGGTCAGTCTGGTGTTCTCTGGGGACCATCTAGTCATCAAAGTGCCAGTTCAGTGCTACATGGCTAAAAGTAGTCTTAAAAGACCCTGTAGGCTCACTAGACCCTAGGAAAAACCCAATAACCATAGGGATACAGCTGCTAAGTTTTATGCCTCAGAAGGAGGAGGAGGATGAGTGGGGCAAAGGTAGGTTGGGAAAGATGGTAGGGTATGTGGCATGTCATTGTGCATGGCAGGGTGGTGGTGGCCTGGAGACAGGGGCTCTCTCTTGCCATCTCCACCCACTGCTGGGCAAATCAGCACTCCCCACCCGCCTGCCCCTTGCCAGCCGAGATCCCATTAATAAGGCTTTCCAGCTTGTCACTTCCACACTGAATCCTTTGAAAGCTGTGCTCCTCTGGGCCCATTAGAGGGAGAAACTGTCTCTGCCAAAACATATGGGGCTGTCAGGCTGCGTCTGGCTGTTGCTATGAAAGCTGCCGCCATGCTCACTGTTTGCTGACTGCGGGAAAAAATGTCTGGAGCCCGTGGTAATGGGGATGGGGCTGTGAGAAGCTGACAAGCTGGCTGGGAGAGAGGGTGGGCTGCTGGAGGAGGAGAACATGGGGCTCAAAGCCAGCCAAAAGGATGTGAAAGGGCAGCTGGGACTAAGCGGGTATGATAGTGGGAAGGGGAGTGGGGGCAGAGGATGAGCAGGTGATGATCATTGGGTAGGTACCTTGGGCCAGGCTGCAGTAGCAGAAGATACAGTGGACTGTGGCATTGTTCAGGCCTGTCTGGGGAAGGAAAAGATAGCACTAGTGCCGGATGGATGTGTGGACAGCGAGGTATGGAGAAGGGTGCCGGGATATGGGGTGAAATGCATATGGTCACAGCAGCCTGGAAGCTGATGGGTGCATTCCTGACATTGCCTGGATGCCGCTGAAGTCTCTCATTAACCAGTGCACCCTCCCCCGCTCCATTTGCAGAGACTGAAGAGGATTTAATGGAGTCCCTTGACTTTTCCCTCTGAAATATTCATGGGTTTTAGCAGTCCATTTCATGCTCACCTCCTCCTCCATTAGAGAGCATCGAAGAGGGACTGAGTGGAAAGTAGGCTGCTGTGGAGCCAGGGAGGCAGAGGAAGAGACTTGAGCCTGTGACCAGAGCTGCCAGGGCTGCTCTTGTCCCTCTTGCTGGGCCCTCAAAATGAGCCCAGGGCAGCATGCACAGGAAGGTGATTAATACAGCAGGAAAGGAAGGAAACCAATTAGGCAGCGTACTCCCTGGAGTTGCTGCCCCAACCCTGTTGCAGACATACAGCCGATGTCTGTCTCCCTGCCTGTCTTCCTCATCTGTGAGGCCAGGAGCTTTGCAGAAATTGCACAGGCTGATGGAAAATGCCTGGAGGCAATTAGCTCCCTCCTTGCCTCAGCACTGGGGCTGTGCTGGGATACAGGGAAAACCCAGAGCTTCAGGGAGAGAGCGCAGAATTGTGCTGGGTTTCAGATGCTCAGTTCCAGACACAGCAAAGGTCCTGCTGGAAAGAAAGGGTGTGACAAATAGTGCCACTGCACTGTGTTGTAGGAAGTGTCTCAGAAGTGTCTCAAGGCCAGGTGGGGTCTGTGTATCCCTCCCTTGCACAGAGCAAGAGCAGTCAGACCTCATGGCACAACCCGCCATGATATCAGTTAGATCCTTTGCAGGTGTGCTCATTTCCTTTTTCTTATCTTGCCCCCGACTGGTCTGATGTTTCCCAAATGAAAGTCATAGAATCATAGAATCACAGAATGGATGGGCTGGGAGAGACCTTAAAGCCCTTCTGGCTCCAATCCCCTGCTATGGGCAGGGCTGCCCCCCACCAGATCAGGCTGCCCAGGGTCCCACCCAAGCTGGTCTTGAATGCCTCTAAGGACGGGGCATCCACAGCTTGTCCAGGTCCTGAGGAAGTTTTTATCGGAGGCTCCACAGATAATAGCAGGACCTGGAGACTGCCCTGAGAAAACAGATTCTTGCTACAACAGTGTTATCACTGCAAGCTACTTTGAGGTGCTCAGCCAGGGGCTCCCAGTTCTGCCTGGTAGGAAAAAACCAACACAGCTGCAGATGCACCAACACCTACTTACCTCACTTTCAAAGCGCTCGTCAGGCTGCTTCCTCTTCCCCCCTTCCCCATCACACACGTGCATGTGCCCCGGGAATCGGCTGTTTGTGTAAGTGCTTGCAGGATGTTCCACATCTTCCTGAAGTGATAATCAGCGTGCCCAGAATCAGCTTAATTACTAGGTATTCATCGCACGCCCACAGGCTCTGCCACGGAGCCCTGCACAGCAGCATTGCTGTGAATGAGTCTGCATGTTTTTACTTTACTGCCAAACGGTGCTCGTAACCACGCACCCCAGAGGGAGGAGAGTCCGGTTATGGGTTATTTGTGTGTTTGCAGGCAAGGAGAGGGAAGTTTGCAAAGCAGCAGGCATGTGCCAGCAGACACGGAGCATCTCAGGTTTAAACATGTCAGGTCCAGAGTGTAGCAATTAACTCTCTCTGTAGAAAAAACATTTAATCGAGGACTTAAGTACCAGATGATAAACCACTGGTAGATGGTTTATCATCTACCAGTACGGTTAGATGATAAAGCTTCTCTTTCCATGTGTTGTACCCTGACATGTGTAGGTGTTCAACAGACAGGCACTTGCATAATAAAGGGAGAACTACTTGTTTTGGCTGAGGTGGTCAGAAAGCACTGTGAGATGGGTGCAGCCAACATGGAACTTGTGACTCAGATTTGTGTCTCATCTCTTCTTGCAGGTTGGAACGTAACACTATTAGAGAGTGCTGAAAGGAAGGCTATTAAGATAGGGAAGGGTCTGGAGAGCAAGGTGTATGGAGAGCAGCTGAGGTCCCATGGTGTGCTCAGCCCAGAGCAGAGGAGCTGAGGGGAGCCTGATGGCGGAGCGGAGGGAGCGGAGGGGCAGCGCTGAGCTCTGCTCTGTGTGACAACGACAGGGCCCAAGGGAACGGCATGGAGCTGAGTCAGGGGAGGGCAGCTGGGGTTAGGGAAACGTTCTTCATCTTTTCCTAAAGTCAGTGGGAACGGCCCCAAGCTGTCAGAGTTCAAGGAGCGTTTGGACACTGCTCTCAGACATAGGGTTTGGATTTGGGGTGATCCTGCATGGGGCCAGAAGCTGAACTTAATGATCTTTATGGGTCCTTTCCAATGCAGAATATTCTGTGAATTATGATTTGTGAAGCAATTGTTACAGTGCTTGACTTTCTCTCCCTGAGCAATCAGACATTCCACAATGCATCCATACTCAAATCAGTTCATGTCACACTCCCCACAAAATAAAAATCGCTATTTACCACTCTAAAGCAAGTAGTTGCTTGTACTTGCATATGGAAATATATTGTACGTTGGTTCAAAATGCTGTGAACAGGCACACAGCGTTATTTTTTCCAGTGATGGCTGTCCTGTGAGGCAGGAGAATGCATCTTGTGCAATGAGAGTGGCTGAGCAGAACTTTTCTGAAGGCTCTGGGTTGAGGCTGAGAGCATCTGCAAAGATCTTAGCCATGCCTTCAGCTTCTATGAGTGCACTTCTGTCAGCCCTGCAGCAAACAGAAAAAAACCTCCTGTACCTTCTCAGGTGATTTCACAGAGATACAAAGGACAGGTGGAAGAAGGATTCAGGCTTCCTTTCATTGCTCTGTTGGCCTGACAGGGTCTGGATGCTTCATGCAACAGTAGTCATCTTCATTTCCTTCCTGGTGGCACTGCACAAAACTCGCCTGACAATCCTATCATAATATTGCACAGACTGGAAGAATTTGAGTCTATTCGCAGAAAACTAAAAGAGGGGAGAATTAGATGTCAGGTGAGATTTTTTTGCTGAAAGGACGATGAGGTGCTGGAACAGGCTGCCAGAGAGGTTTTGGATGCCTATCTCTGAAAGCATTCACGGTAAGGATAGGTCCCTGAGTAGTCTGAACCTAGAGGGTGGCAGCCCTGCCCGTGGCAGGGGATTGGAACTGGATCATCTTAGATGCCCCTTTCAATTTAAGCCATTCTATGGCTCTATAATTCTATGACTAAAACTGTTCTTCTCTTCGTATTGGATTTCCTGGGGAGCTTGGGGACTGCAAAGTCCAGAACCAGGAACTCCTTTTGTCCCACACTGCTCACCATCAGGGCAGAAAGTCCCCTTTCATTTAAAATACAAATTCAGGTCTTAGATTTACCCTGAACTGCCAAATCAACATTGTGGTCTGAAACCAGGAGGAAGCCAAGAAACACAACGTCACATCTTGCCCATGACACACGTAAGATGTGACTTATCCTCTCTGTTCTTGTGGGAAAATTGCAGTGAGCTCATCCCTCAGGAACTTGTGCAAATCAGATCAATAATTTTTCTGCTCCAGAGTATTTGTTCTGCGGGGGAGAGGACGGGAATAAAACATACCTTTAAGCTTTGTTAAAAATACACACCACAAAGACAGCTGCCTTCTGGGGGTAAAAGTGTCTCCAGGGATCATCTCCGGGGAATGCCCCTGTTCATAAAGCACTCAGTGAGGAAAAGGCCCCCGGGGAGCATCTCTGCAGAGAGCGCTTTGCTAAGGGCGGTGCCCCAGGGGAGCACCCACACACCTTTACAGCTCACTCAGCTCCTCATCCATACTTTCTCTGTGCCCGCTGCACAGAAGGTTTTGTTGGGCAAACCAGCAGGAGTGTGAATCTGCTTTGGTGCTGAGTTACCTCTCTAACCAGAGAGTTACCCTTTTATTAATATCTGAATTTAATATGTGAATAGGCAATGGGGGGCTATTCTCTATTCTGCACACTGTGCTGGGGAAAAAGGCGTTGGGGCAGCAGCCTGCAGGGTGCTGCAGTGTTTGGAGAGAGGGCAGCCAGACAGTCATGCATATATGGAAGGAGCCTGTGCTGTGCAGACACACCAGCCCTGCCTTTTTCTGCTGCTGTGACTGCTGAAGGGGAAAATAAGATTTGCCTTTTGTTCGGCAAACCTCACGGCAAGCTCAGCCCCACAGCTGGCTGAGAGGAAGCACCTGCTCCTGGCTCAAGTGCTAAGCCACAAGAGACCCCAAAAGCTACCCTTCTGTACAGTCTGCACGCTCTAACACCTGTGCTGTGGTAGAGGTGCTGCATCCCTGCCACTGGGATCTCATTCTCCTCAGCAGCCATCCATGCTGCCCCACTCATAATGGAGAAAGCTGTGTATGAAGTGATGCATTGGGATCCATCCTTTTCTAAGCTGGACTGAAGGTCCATCATGCATGCGTGTACTTTCTTGACTGACTGCAGATACCCCACAGGTACCCCATGCTCTTGTCCTGCTTTTGTGCCACCTGGGAATGTCACTGCACACCACGATCACATGCAATTGAAGGAGGGGAACACTGCTGTTCTTCATTCCTGACTGTATTTGACTGATAAGGCACCTCACGTAGCAAAAGGGCTTTTGAAGGAGCAGAATTTATTACTTTTTTTCCATAAACATTTTTTTTTTCCATGAGCCATGGGGCAGATTGGAGTCTGACAGGTTCATCTGTTACTCGAAGAAGGGAAGAGCAGAAGTGACAAGAAATTTTAGGAGAACTATATTAAACTTGCTTTGTGTTGGTTTCCTATTCAGTATGAACAGTAACTGATAGTCCATTATCCTGTTGGCACCACACTCTAATAGTATCTCCATTCACAAGGCAGTTCAGCTTCTGTCCTTCCCTTCTGATCTATTTGTTTTGCTCTAGAGTGGTTTTCAGACTGCGATGGATTTGTGCAGCATATCTTTGTGTAGAGGAAGGGATGGCACCTTTGCAGGCTGCCAGCTCTGTATCTGTGTGTTGGATCCCATGAATGAACCAGGGCTGCTCTAAAAGTAATGCCTCCTATTTTATTATGTCAACTCCCATCTTCAATGGCGGATGTTGGTATGGCATTATTGGTTGAACCTTCCCACCAGTATTCTGTTACTGTTACCCACTGACCCACTGATGCTTGCTGAATGTTTAGAGAGACCAGACTGTGGATGTGAGCACAGTGAGGTGGTGCATTTCAGCAGTGGTGACAGTGGCAGCAGGGCACCTCCAATGGTGCAGATTTTTATGAGTGAAGCATGCAGGCTCTTGTTCATCGCTGGCCAAAATATGCAGCTAATAGTGGTGAAAAACAGTTGAAAAACAGTGTTTTGCTGCTGAGAGTGTGGTCCATCAAATAGTGTTATTTGCTCTTTGTATCTGTTGTAGTTTCCATTGAAATAAATAGGTGGTGTCACTTTTGGAGCAACCTTCATAACTTCCCAGGTGTGCATTATTTCATATGGACACCCCTCTTCACGAACACTTATTCATCTCTGTTTCTTTTTCCATTTTCTGGATTACCAGCAGGCAGTGTGAGCAGAGGCAATGAAAAGAGGGAAAACACAAAAGGAGGGCTGGTTAGGAAAGGCTGAGTGCTGGGGAGGGAAACTCATTTTTCCGTTTCCACCTGAGTAGGTTCCAGTGACCCATCACAAGTGCGTGACTTGCCTGGTTTTGCACAAATCACGGCATGTGGTCTCACCGGAGAGCTGCAGCCTCTCCTCCCTTGTGCCTGGATAGAACTGTGTGAATCCTTTGTTCTCTAGCTCTGCCCCTGCTCCCCGAGCAGGCTGCAGTTCTTCTCCCAGCGCACCAGATGTGGGGTGTGACTTTCTCTGCCCACTCCTGCCTGAAAACCTGTCCCCTTTTATTGGGAAAGTGCTTCATCCTTTGCTAGTGTTTTCTTAGCACCTCTGTGCTGTCAAATCCTAAGGAGATCGTTACACCCTGGTCTTCCACTGGCATAACAGGTGCATCATCCCAGCAGTGAGTCCAGACTGAAGTGTGCCCCTTCTTCACTCCCACCTTTGCAGCCCCTGCCATGCCAAGCCACCCACTGCTAAGTTGTGAAGGGAAAAGTTCTCCATCTTCATTAATAATCCATGAGGACCAAATGGCTCATGCTTGCTCAACAAAACCGAGCGCTAGAAGCAGAAATGGGAGAGAAAAGCAGTAAGCTGGCAAAGCCCCTGTGGCTATTAACTACCAATTGCCAGCAGAGGTGGGGAGGTGTGTCAGCTAATGGGAATGCAAAAGAGTAAGAGTAGAGGATGATGGAGTTGAGCACCCTATGCAGCCATGCATTCGTAAATTAACACGCTGATGCTGGCTAAGGCCTTTCTCCTCTGTCACCACCCTCCAGGTGCAGGCCCCACAAGGTGGAACATGAGCCCCTTCCCCATAAGGCACACTTCTTCCCACCCTTCACAAGAATCCCTCTGGTAGGACATGGGGCTAAAAACACCCCCAGTGTCATGGAGGTGTCATGGAGCAGAGGAATACATGTGCTTCAGAATGGACAAGGACTCATTAAACCAAACTGCCTGTCTGACCAAGGGCAAGCCTATTCCCACGGGCATACAGGCAAACACCAGAGTTCACAGCCTCTGTCCTTGCATCCCAAGGCAAAACACCCCAGGTCCTATTATTAGGACATGCCAGTTTGTCAGATGGCTTTATGAAGCACAGCATATCCAATTTTGAACATTGGAGATAGGATGACTTCCTGCTCCCCTTCGCCTTCCTTGCAGACAGGAAGGGTTTGTTGCAGATATGAATTGAAAAAGGAGGGAGGGAAGGACAGCACCAAAGCAGATTCACTCTCCTGCTCTGAATAAATGTTTCCTCAGCTCCAGCAATTATGTAAGAGAAAAAGCACCAGAGGATGGGAAGGAAGCACTCCAAGGGTGCAGCCCACGAGAGTGGGAGAACAAGAAAGAGCTGAATTCCTTGGGAGATAAAGTTTTATTGCCACAGAGTTAATCTCCTGAGCTTTTAATTACAATTTTGTCTCATTCACTGCCTCTTGAAATGAGTCCCCATTTGTCTGTCTGGCGCTAATTTTCCCTCATCGCAGCCATCATTAGAGACACAAAGATCCTGCACTGCCTTTGTTCTCCTGCCTGTAGATGCCCTCCTGGCAGACCTGGCACCTTCAGAGTGCCCCAGCTGGGGGAAGGGGAGCTGCCTTAGGGCAGTCACAATATTTCCACAAGCACTACAGCTTCTTCATGGAGCAAATCCCTGCCAGCAGGCAGCAGCACAAATCCCCCACCTCTTCTCTGCAGAGCTGGAGGAGATCCCCAGCTGCACTGAGAGAGGCCATCTTGGGTGTAACTACAGGGCAGATGTGTGTCCTCAGTGATGGTTCTCTGGACATTTTGGTGTCCATGCTATGAAGAGCACCTTTACACCATGGATGGATGCTGTGCTGAAGGTGTGCAGGACTCTATGGTAGAAGGAAGGCTGGGTCAAGAAGTTGTCATGGAAAGATAGGGTGAGTCCAGACCTCCTCTCACAAGGAAGACAACCAATGCACAAACACTGGCAAGGGGTCTATCTTGACTCTGCTCTGTGCAAACCAGTAAATCAGCAGCCAGGGAGAAGATTTGTGGAGATCTCAGTTCTTAGGTCACTCTACAAGTGGATGATGGCCCTAGAGGAAGACATATCAGCCTTTACTTAATGTAAGGACTTTTCTCTCTGCGCTGCCTTTCCCTCCAGCCTGATAATAAAGCACCATCTGTTAATGGCATACATCACCTTTTCCTGTCTCTGACCATGAAAATTTTGATGGTAAACTGCATGGCTTCACTGGTGGGAGAGGCAGTATGTATTGTATGTAGCATGTTAAAAGACCTGAAATTAAGATTTACCACCAAAGTTATTGGAATGTATGATAGCCTTAGTGAGCATTTAGCACCTTCCTCTTTCTGAAAATGGCCGAAACATTAATTCCTGCAGCTGCCTGGGTATTGTAACATTCTTGAGCTTAACAGGGATCACGGGACTTCTGAAAAGGAAGGAGTAAGTTTTCTGGAGGAATTAATCAACAGGAAGCACTGTGTAGAGTAGTTTTTCTACAGTGTGTTTCCAAAATTGGACAGACACCCTCCCCAGCCATGCTTGGGCAGTGCTAGTAGCACAGATGACAGAGCAGTAGCAAGGTGACAGGTGCTCTTTGGAAGTAAACCATTCCTTTCCTGGGTACCCCAACTCACTGCAACTCAGAGATGCACCCATGTTTTTTGTGCTGCCTGGGTATGGACTTTTTGGTAAGCTGTGATGTTTGCATCCTGATTTGTAACCCAGCCTGGGATGTCATGTTTGGTGAAACTTCATGTAAAAATTTGCACTTTATGTCCGAAGCACCAAAATATGGTGTCTCTAAATCAAATACACTGCCTTGGGATTCCAGCAGATGATGGGCACATGAGACAAGTCCTGTCAACCTTAAGAGTGCCAACTGGTGCACAGCTGTGGTAAATCCTGTATTTCATCCACTGCAAAGTATTTCCTTGTATCCAGCCCTTTTGCCCATTCTGACAATGCGTGCTTTGGACAGTAAAATCTTAGAATCATCGAATCACCAAGGTTGGAAAAAACCTCTAAGATCATCCAGTCCAACTGTCCACCTTCCACCAATATTTCTCACTAAACCATGTCCCTCAGTACAACATCTAAATGTTTCTTTAAGACCTCCAGCGTCAGTGACTCTACCACCTTCCTGGGCAGTCATTCTAGTCCCTGATCATTCTCACAGAAAAGAAGCATTTCCTAAGATCCAACCTGAACGTTGCTACTTTTTGCTGAAATGCAAGATACTTTTAGAGACATGCCTTTTCTTGTGCATCTGATGATGGCCATTGTCCATAAATCCATTTCCAACTGCAATTCAGCTGTGTTTGAACACAGTCCTCCAGCAAGGAAGGCTGAAGAACACTGACCCCAGAACACCTCATCCCCTTTATTACACCTGTGGATGGTTTTTTTGAGTTAAGTGCCAAGAATTTGGATCTTCATTTGCTGGTATGTCTGCATCACTGCTAATAACTTCCTATGTACCTTTTCCAGTGGAGAATGGGGTACATATAATAACTGCTGTTACAGATACGGGCAGCTCTTTGTGGTACTAACTGCAGCAATTAATGCTAATGAGTCTACTCTTAGCAAGTAATGCTATTGGTGTTATGCTCACACCTCACCAAATGCAAAGCTTCAGTTTGTTAAGCAGATGCCAGTGTTAACAGCCAAATTCTCTTCCCATGGATAAGTTACTCTTAGTTAAATGTACCATTAAAAATAACCATTTAAAATGTTAATGAAAACAGAGATTGTGTGTGCCAGGGTTTTGCTGCCTCACCTTCACTCTGAGCTTCAGTGCGCGTGGAACAGGACCTCAGCATTGCCAAGACCCTGTCCAGCAGAGAAGCCACCAGCAGACAGACTCGGAGAAGAGACAAGGCAGGGTACGCAAGGAAGGGAGGGGAAACGAAGGAACATCACCTCCTTTTCACGTTTATTTCATTTTTGTATTTTTTTGTATTTTTTTTTTTTAAGATCACAGAAGAGCAGAGCATTCATACATGTAAAGAAACAGAAACAAGGTAACAGAAGTTAAATACATTGAGAAAAGAAAAAATAAAAAGCTTCTTTTTTTGTTTGTTTGTTTTCATCACTGGGTTTGGCTCATTCATTGGTTGGGTGGTTTCATTTCTGATCGCTTCCACTACATACACACTTGCACTTTTAGAGTTGCCTTTCACAGAGCTAGTTCCAAAAACAAACCAATGGCGAAAAATAAAATGGCCCTTTTCTCGTTTTGTTAAAGAGAAGTTCAGCTCATGTCTACAGTGCTGGGGAAAAATATATATAAAGATATAGATATATATATATATTTATATGTATATAACACTGTTAATGAGGAGAGTTCTAACCACCCCGCCGTGCAGCAAGAAGGGACTGGCCTTTGTTCTCAAGGTCTAGAGGATGAAACCTGGCTCCAGCTGGGAGAGCTGAAAAGTTTGTGGGTGACGGTGGCCCCACAGGGCAGGCACTTGCCCTCTGCCCCCCTCCTCCCTGTCCTCACACGTTTGTGCTCCTGCACGTGCACAGGAGTTCACTGTGTGCCGGACAGACGGAGCCATCACCAGGAGCATGCACATGTTAGGCTTTGTGTGGCAGAGGACAGCAGAGGACACAGGGTGTGTGTGTGTGCCTGTGTGCGACAGTCTGGAGAGCAGTC
>NW_024884364.1:6497714-6551364 GCF_019232065.1 Centrocercus urophasianus | reverse complement strand
CCCCCCCTGCCCTACCTAGGAACTGCACCTGGGTTATGGTCCTGTGACCTTCTGACATGCATTGCCCCTTCCTCTTTGTTGCCTGGGTGCCTCTGCAGGGCTTACCAAGGCAGGCTGAGGCACTGCAGCATAGAAGTGACTTCAATCTGCAACAAAGGAAGGACTCTTCACTTGCCACCCTTCTGGGCTAACCTGGAGAGATGCTCGTTTTTCCCAAGCCGTGTTTTGGCTGATCTCATTGCCACCACATCTCCCTACGCTGCAGAGATACAGAGGGCCTCACCTACATATCCTCCCCCAGCTGACTTCTGCTTTCCCACAGTAAATATCTCAGCCTGGCCTGATGGGAGCCAAGCAGAAACTTTGGGGGGACGCAGGATCTACCTGAGCACCATTCTAGCAAGTTGCAAGAAGGAAAAGAGAAAGAGGCTTTAATGGTGTGACACAGCTCTTTGTAGCAGGAGTCATGCAGTTTAAAATAAAATATCTTCAGGGTATCCCGCTGGAAATGAAGCCACTTTATGACCAGTGCTGAGAGGCACAGTCTGCCCGCTGGTATGCCTAGGAGCTCTGTGCGTGGATGACGGGCAGCACTCGTCCTTACCCATTTCCACTGCCATCACACCTTGGAAATTACCATCCAGTTTCACCTCTGCTTCCCTGCCTGGCATGCTGCTCTTTCCATGGGACAGTTCACTTCTAGCATCCCTAGCTCAAGGAATTCTGGAGCCAGAGAAGCGGTGAGATCATGCAGCAGGAGAAGAGAGAGGGGGAGAACTTCTCACCCACTACGACCTCCACAAGACTGTCACTGTTGCTACATCACATCAAGCACTGTGATGGTGTGGGTGACCAGTCAGTGTGCTTGGATCAGAGGTGTGGGTGGAGAAGAGTTGTTATCCTTGCCCATGATCTCCATCTTTAGGGGAGGAAGAAGATATAGCACAAGATGGAGCTGAACAATGGCAGGTTGAGAAGGACTTAAATGCAACTCCTCTGACTTCCCAAATCCTCTTCCCAAAATGCTCTTGAATCCTCAGAACTCTCTGTTGCTCCCCCAAGATCCTTTCCAGACGTGTAGCTCCCATTCAGATGACGGCATGACTAACTTGATCTGTGCTGGGGGCTCGGACGTTGCAAATGAGATTGCTCAGCCAAGTGGTCTGGGGGCATGGCCAGGATGCACCCAGAGCTAAGGATCACTGATGGAATTCAGGCTTTTTTTGACCAAGAGGGGAGCAGGCAGCAGTACATGAGGTCTGCCTAAGCAGCGACAGTCAGTGGCGTAAGAAAGTTGTGCAGACAAAGACCAACTCTCAACACAATGCATGTCACCAATGAAATCTTCATGAATGGCACGTTAACATGCACTCAGTGCTAGCATGAGGCGACACAACGTCACTGGTGAAGAGAGGGGGGGGCCCCCCCCCCCGCATCACTGAGCAACATACCAGCCAGCTGCAGGGCTGGAAATGAACAAAAATGAGCACAAGTGCCATGGTACAGGCGTCAGACGCAGAGTCCCATACTGCCTGCTTTGCCTGCCACCCACCAGATGTGCCAAGCAATGCTGTGGGAGGCTGAGGTAGCACTCCCGCTGCCCAGCTCCTTCCAGAAAGACTTGCCTCCACCCTCCGCTTGGCCATCCAAAAGGGTTTGAAATCTGCTAGCAAGTACGGGGCCATATATTAAATCTAAGTCTTTGTTCCTCTGCTTGGACATTACCAGACATTTCATGTAACTCTTGGAATATTTACAAACCGGTAGAAGAAATAAAATTTTTTTTTTTTTTTTTTTTTTTTTTTCATTTCGTTCGCTTCTTTTTATAACACTAAATGTTAAATCTCCATTGACCAAACACAATGACACTGACAAGCTCAAGGAACTGGTGTCCTGTTCCAAACCCCCCTCTCCAGTCCAGAGGCAGACAAGAGGCAGTAGGAGGCAAGAGCATAGCTATCTGCAGGGGATGGGGAGGCAGGAACGTGAATGCAGAGAAAGAGAGCTCTAAAAGAAAGGGCTTGAGATATGGCCAAAGGAAGGGAGAGCAGCTGACCTTATGTTTCCCCTGTTCATCTGAGCTCTTATCTTGGCAGATGCTCTGAGTAATACCTGCTAGAGATCTGGCAGAGTGGAGTGCCTGCAGCACCCATGGGGCACACCTGGGGTAGATCTGCTGTAAGCCTGCCTCACAGCCACACAAGCAGGACATGAATCTGTGGACATCCTGCAGGAAAGACCAGAAGCCAGCATCGAGGTTGTGGCCATTTCCTGCAGTGAAGAAGATGGCTTCAGCAATTGGGTGTCCTGCTTTTTGTAACATATTTGTCTTTAAAGCAAAAGCCTGTGTGCTTTCTTCAAAAATATAATAATCTCCTCAAAACTCTTCAAAGCACCCAAACCCATGAGGACATAGCATACAAGCAGCACCCCAACAGTGCTGCACAGTGACCCGTGCAGGACAAGATACAGGACAGACCCCACAGTGACCAACAGGCTGCCATGGAAGAGAACCCTCAACCTAAACAGGAAGGACTTAACCCAGACCGGAAGGGCAGCCTGGTGCCAACAGATCCAGGGGGACCCAGACATGCTGGCCATGTGGAGTTTTCCCACTCCCAGATTCGGGAGCAGCATCAGCCTGCAGCTGCAGGGTCACCCCGCAGAGGACAAGGAGCCTTTGCTGCAGCAGGAAATCTGGAGCTGTGACCAACATGCTGAGTGACACAGATCTCCTGAAATGCAGACACAGTGACAGGGGCATACAAACACTCCGAGGGATATGGGACATGATGGCACCAAGGCCTGGAGACTGAGCATAATATAACACCACTCAAGCCCACAGCAGGCCTACAGTAAGTCTGCCACTATCCACCCCTCAGCCTTTCTCATTTCCTCACTCACCATGGCTGCCTGCTGAATTGCCTGTTGGCTGCTGCCCCAAAAGCTGAGCCTGGCAGTCAGGAGGAAGGCACCAGGCCTTGGGATGTGCAAGCTGCTGGGCATGATGCTGCTATGCCCACTCGTAGGCAAAATAGAGAAAAGCCAGCTTGCAGGTGCTTAGAGGCCTGGCAGTGCCAAGCACTTGCATGGCATTTCCAGGGGATTTGCCTGGAAGCAACAGCCCTCTCCAGCAGGCCCAGCACCCTCCACACAGGAAGAGGCAAGAGTGTAGCCTACTTCTTCACTGTACCACTTGAAGCCCCTTCTGGCTAAGCCCAGAATTTTGGATCTGATATTTGTTTTTATTCTTACATTCATAGGTCCTGGACATCTTCTGACCCAGTTTGTTTTGTATGTGTAAGCTGCAAAGTGAGCTTCATCCTGGCAGCGGTGTAAACACACAGTAAGACAACAACAGAAGGGGGCAATGGTTCTATTTAGGAACCATCACACTGTGGGGTTCACACCCACATGAGCTGCTCTGCTGGTACATGAAGGCTGAGAGCCAGACGGGTGTGGGTGGGAGGGAAAAAAAGGTGAAGAAAGGATGCAGAATGACTCCTGCTGTCAAGGTGACCAGGCACTCTGGAGAGGGGCCAACATGGGGCCCTGAGCTGCAGGTGCTCCTCTCTCCTCAGCCCTCTTCTCAGTCCAAGAGATCTCTCAGCATGCGGTCTCACACTGACAAGGCAGGACGTTATCTACAGTGGGATGGGTGTATGTACACATGGACTGTTCTTCAGCATGCTTAGAGAGAGCAGGAGAGAGAAAGAGAAGACAGAGCACGAGGGCCACACATACACGCATGCACGCACGCACGCAGGCACACACTGGAGAAAGACACTTGGCCAAATTGAGGGGGAGAAGGAGAGAATAAAAAAAGCAAATAAAAGAGCAGGCTGGGTTGGAAGGACATAGCTTTCCTTCAGGTCAGAGTGGGATGTTGCAAGAGGGAGGGTGCAGGACAGAAAGCATTTAGCAAAGTGCACAGGAGCATGGGATGATGTGAAGAGAGGAAGGGGTTCTTCATAGGACACCAGTGCGCAGAGAGCTTTGATAACTTGCTCTGTTCATTATTTTTTTTTTCCTTTTTTTTTTTTTTCTTCCCAAAAGTATGAAGTGCCTGAGCATCGGCTCACAAAAATGACCAAGGGCATCCAAAAAGTTAAGTGGCTATAGACACTGAAGCAAAGACCTCTTTCTGCGCAAGAAAGAAAGAGGAGGGAAGGAGGAAGGCAGGTGAGGAGTATGGAAAACAGCAAGGAGGAGAGAAAAGAAAAGGGATCTTCTTTTTGCTCAGCTCGGTGTCATCGATGTGGATGAAGCGCAGCATCCTGTGGCTCCATGGGCCCTGCGGGTGCCCCGTTTGCCTCTCTCCTTGTGAGGTCGGTGCTGTGACGGCCGGCAGTCGGAAATCATGTAAGCGTTGCTGAGTGGTCCTGCTGTGATTTTTCCTCTCCCCCCTCTTTGCTCCTGAACAGGCAGAAGTTGTTGTGATAGAAACGGTCCTCTCACTTCTTCTCTCCCCCTCTTTTTTCTCTCTCCCCTCTCTTCGCTCTGTCTCCTGTATAATGCGTTTTGTTTTGTGTGTTGTCGTCGTTGTTGTTGTTGTTGTCGTGTTGGTTTATTATTATTATTATTATTATTATTATTATTTTTAATTTTGATTTGTATTAACACTTGCTGAGTAGGCAAAGCAGGGATGCTGCCAACAGCCACAGTGGGACGGCCAAGCTCACGGAGCCATTGTCTACTCTCCCCGTGCCGGGTCCTGCAGGGTACGAGAAGGGAAGAGAAAAGAGGACAATGTCACATTTGGCTTGGGGACACAGGGCTCCAGCACTCTCTCCCTGTGTGACACCCAGCCCGCAGGAATGGGGCTCTGAGTGAGTGGAAGGCTTCAACCCAAGGCCACCAACATCACGTGAACCTTCACAACATGGCATCCCCTGCTCTGTCCCCATCCTTGTGGTGCGTGACCCTTGGGTGTAATTTTGCATGCTAGTGTTCAAGGCCAGACTGGATGGGGCCCTGGACAGGCTGATCCAGTGGGAGGTGTCCCTGCTCATAGCAGGGGTCTGGAATGGGATGGGCATTAAGATCCCTTTCACCTTAATAATTCTATCATTCTATGCTTTTATAATCTTTCTATGATTCTATGATTTGATCATCTTTCTATGATTCTTTGGCAGAAAGACACCAGCTCTGCAGGGACTGATGCATCATACTGGTCCAATCAGTCAAGCCCCATCCCAAGGACTTCCCCATCACCACTCCTTATTCAGGACGGAGGAGAGCATGGCACCTAAGGGGCAAAACCAGGATTTTTGGCAAGGGTGGAGAACGAATCTTTGTGTGTGCATGTGGGTCTGCCAGAGGGGGCAGGGAAGAGAGCTCTGCTGCAGCAACAAACAACACAGGCTTGCTCCAGGAATATTAAGTGCAAACGCTTCTGACATCCTCTCATCCATCCTTTCCTTGACGGGTTTCCTTTCCTGGATGACTTTAAAAGCAGCGATGCTGTTTTAAATTCATCCTGCAATGACAAGCCTCAGCAGCCTCTCCTTTATAGTGAGGCAGCGCTGTGAGCATTGCTGTGTTTTCATAAAAGGCGTGCTCGTCATCATTTCCATGTGTGTACATATATGTGTGTGTACATGTATGCACATTGTTTTACACAATAAGATTCTAAAGTGTGGAGGTGGATTTGAGTCTATGTAAGGAACAATCCTGCTGTGGAGAAAGATATCCTTACTGGCAAAACAAACAAACAAACAAACAAATAGATAAATATTGAGACCCCTGCTCAGAAGAGCCCCAAGCAGGTCAAATGCAGTTGCTCCACCTCAGCCTGTGGTATGAGCTCCATTCTGCTGCAGCACAGGTAGCAGCTGAGGTCTGTCTAATGACAACTGGGCAGCCCCTCCACAAAGGGCATTCCCCAGAGCTCATAAACTCTGTGGCACTTGCAATCGTTGCATTTCTTTCTAAGGTAGCCTTTCACATTCTAGATCAGCTGTGCCCCAGTTCTATTCTTTCATCATTAGATAGGAATGTAGTGGATTATGTGGAAAATTTGTATTCTATCTATGGCTTCTTTTTTTCAGGTATTCACTGTTCATTTGCAGTTTGTCACACAAAACCTACAGCATTGTTTCCCTCTTTGTTTAGATGATAGGATCTTATTTCCTCACTGAACTCAGGAATGAGCTCAGCTGCTGCACTTACCTGACCCTGTGTCAGAGACTGCATTTTTCTTGGTCAAATAACTTGGGAGGAGCGATTTTCTGGGATTGTTTGTACCACATTTTGGCAGTTAATAAGTCACAAAACGTGACCCACCAAATAACCAACAACTCACCAGGCAAGGCATGCTGTCCACAAACTGCCTTTCGCCATCGCATTTTCACTACGTGGCTAAAATACTATATTTCTATCTGAAATACCATTTGTAACACACACACAAGCAGCCACCAGCCCCCTCCTTGCCACTTTTCTATAGGGTGCATATAGGATCACAGTGTATCTAAGGAGGCACCTAGCAAAGCAGAGGCAGTGTTTGACCTTGCCTGAGTATTGCTGCATGGTTCTGGGGATTGTGTGTGTTGGTATGGCATGGTAGGGTAGGTAAGTAGGGTAGGGTATAGTACAGTGTGATATGAGACACAGTCTTCCAGAGTAGGTATAAGGGAATAGGTATAAGGGAAGACATGCAGGGTGATGATGATCTCAGCAGCTTCTGCTCCCTAAGCTTCACTAAGTAGGCATGTGGGCATCTGATGAGCCAAGGATACCATCTCCATGGCTGGAAAGGATGCAAGCTGCATGACTGCATGTCCTTTTGTTCCTCTGCTGAGCTCTCTGTGTCACTGCAGCACCTGCACGGGATCCTGCGGCTGCACCTGATCCCTGACCTTACCGCAGCACCAGGTGCAATGCATTTCGCATCGCACGCACTGTGAAAATCCGGGCCGGCTCTAGCCCAGCCACAAAACAAAACCTCCCGATCTCTGGGAACCGAAACATGGGCACGAATTGCCGCAAGCCGAGACTCAGCGCGGTCTCCGTCGCCCCCTGGTGCCCCCAGCACGTCCGAGCATCCTGGGCCCAGCGCCAGGCATGGGGCATCCCCGCCCACCGGGAAAAGGGGCTACAGAGGAGCTACGGTGCCTTCCTGCCACGTTCCGGTAAGCCCGAGCCGGGCTCCTGGAGTCTGCCTGCCAGCACAGCTCCTGGGCTGATAGCTCCCCGCGATCGGGCAGCCGCTCTGTGGCCATGGCCGTGCAATAACATTCAAGGAGGTTCCTTCCATCATAGCCAGGGAAATTGGGCTTGTGAGGATGATAAGTTAATACTCTTATCTAGCAGTGTTTCATAAGCATGCCCCTAAGGGACCCCAGAACCCGAATGACCAGCCATATCAAACGGATCTGGAAGGAACAGAGAGTAAAATTGCTGCATTTCCCTTTCTGTGCTTGCAGACGGTGAGGTGTGCAGCAGGACAGACTGCTGCCATGGGATAACCACATCCAGCCTCAGCTATCTGTGCTGTGCTGGGCATGAAGCAGCCTCATCAGCCCTATGTGCACTCACTGCCATTATGGCTGCATGACCCTTCCCACAGAAGGGTCTCACTTGCTTATGGCATCATAGGCTAGTGCCTCTGGCAGGGGAATGTTTCCATGTTGTGTAATTTGCTTCTTTCATGACCTTGCCCAGACACTTATCATAGCACCACAGCACAGCCTGGGTTGGAATGGACCTCGAAGCCCACCCAACCTTGTGCCGTGGGCAGGGCTGCCACCCACCAGCTCAGGCTGCCCAGGGCTCCATCCAATCTGGCCTTGAACATTTCCAGGGATGGGGCACTTATAGGCTCCTTGAAGACCTCTGCATCCACGGCCTCCCCCAGCTTCTAAGGACTGTGGTGGCAGTTGGCTGCCAGCAGCAATATTATGGCCCTGCATTACATTGGGTGTCACCTTTTACTGTGACTTCAAGATGCTGGCACTAAGAGAAAGGCTGGTGTGCTGCACGCTGCTGACTGCAGCCTGAAAGTTCACTCCTCCCTCTGCAGCCTCCCCAGCACACCGCAGGACGGCCAGGCCAAGCAAAGTGCTTGAAGTGGGACGGAGTAGCTCTATCGGCTCAGGCGTAGGAAAAGCTGCTGTAGTGCCGGCGCAGAGGCGAGCGAATGGCTGCGCCCTAAGCAATGTGCATTTCTTCCCACCAGGTGGCAGCGGAAGGAAGAGAAAAAACAAAGGGAAAACAAGCGATAAAGCAGCTATGAAGAAAACACCGTTGCAGGATTCAGCAGAGCCCCGCGAAAGTCCCTTCGCAACGGGCTAGCAGCCCAGCCCAGCCCATGGGTGCTGGAGGAGGGATGCTGCAATGCCAAGGGCTCTGCAGTGGGTGCTGCCGCCTCTGTCGGATGGGATAGACCGGCAACAGGAGGAGAGCTGGGAGTCTGAGTGCAGCCAGCCCCTTGCAGAGCTAGCCATGCTGGTTAGCTAGCCAGAGGCCATGCTCCCTTTCTTCTGTCCAGTTGGCAGCCAGACCCTAAGTCAGCTCCATTCCATCCACTGACTATGATCATCCTTCCTTGCTACATGC
The DNA here is from genome assembly GCF_019232065.1 of Centrocercus urophasianus. Lineage (NCBI taxonomy): Eukaryota > Metazoa > Chordata > Aves > Galliformes > Phasianidae > Centrocercus > Centrocercus urophasianus. Next base: position 6,542,808 of record NW_024884364.1, on the reverse strand, counting down.
CATCTCAAATGGAATGGTACTGGTTGCAAGCAGGGAATAGACATGTTCTTGGTCTAAATAGAGAGGGACAAAATCACCTAGCTGTGGTCTCAATCACCCAGCATGTGTCTCCATGTTTCACACTCACATTCACCAGCCTGGAATCCCACTGGCTCCCACGTCCTATCACCTGAACAGACCAAAATGGAAACAGGAAAAGAGGCAGCTGGTGTCCACTTTTATCTTATTTACATTAGTAAGACTTAGTAAGCTCTTGGTAAGTTTGTAGTGCTCATAGACAAGGGTGCACAGAGAAGTTCCAAAGGGCATCAGAGAGCCACAGGATTCTTCCTGGCTTTGGTGACTGTCCCTGGGATCTTCTCAAAGAACATGAGATAAAATGCTGTGCAAGATGCTGATCAGACCCCATGAGTTTCTGACTGAAGGTGAGGGCAGGGGAAGGCATGGGACAGTCTAGAAGGACTCCTCTGTGAAGGGAAAAAAGTAATGATGGTAAAGCAAGTGGAGCCACAAGCTGTTTTTCAAGCTTCTCTCCATCCTATGAGGCTCTGTTGCTGCTGATAGGTTAACTATACTTATAGCAATGGCTGGAGAGTGGCTTTGTGAACAAATAAGAGGACCAAAAATAAGGGAGGAATAAAAAATGCTCTAAGGGAGAAGGTAAAGGGAAAGTGAATAGGCACCACAGTGACATGAGGAGGGGCCTTAGGTTTTACACTTGCCAGCCCCTCTGCAAGAACTCATTTTTCTACTCTGTTGACTCTTGCCAGGGCTTCAGAAGATGAAATCTTTATTATCATGAAGGCTTAAAAGGGAGGAATACTGTTAATTCCATTTTCAAGGTCATACTTTGAAAGTTATTAATTTCTTTCTTCCAAGGCTTTGCACTCTACTCTGCGGCTTTAGGGATTAGCAGCTTCTACTTACTAGGGTTCATTTGAGGCTTTCTTCTTCCTGGTTTTCAGTCTGTCCCCCTCTACTTTGAGAAGAAGACATGCTTATTCACTCCCTGCTCTTAATGTTGAAACTATTTTGCTCATTACCTGCTTTACCCCATTCTCTCTACCAGTTAATATCTGTGGAGTTCTGTTTCTGTAATTAAAATTTGACTCTAACTGCACTGGCAATAGACTCTCTCTTCTAGAAGCAGAAGTACCACTGTGTAAGCGATAGAGGATGCCCTGCAGCGGCTCTCCAGTAAGATTAAGGAAATGTCTCTGGTGTCTATCAATCTTAGCACACTGTTTAATGTATGTCAGAATTTGCTCATGGTTTTTTAAGCACTGAACAGTTCTTTCCCATGTTTTGGAGCTCATTCATGGTGCACTAAGTACTCATCTATCATATCTCATGTCATAGTGAAGATTCATTCTGTAATGCAGCTCACCCATCCTTCTCTGAGGTCTGAAATTGTATTTCTCTGAGCAGGCTATGGTTTTCAAGAGATGGCTGCTTACACCACTTATTCTAGAGCTGGCTCACAGCAATGCTGGTCTAGAATGAACCGTCACCCTGATCTGTAAGGCTGGTGGTGGCTAGAAGACCTGTGTTTCAAACTTACAAAGATCTTTCATTACCAGATCTATCATGGATATATCAATCAGAAAGATCTCATAGCTAAGAACCGTCCTCCACCCTTTCTGTTCTCCCAGCAGCTGTAAGAGATTATTTAAAAACAACAACAAAAATTTGGCAAACTGCTGAATATGGAATCAGTTACTTAAAACTCCTTTGTCTTTGAATGATTGTCTTTGAATTGAGGACTTCCATTCTACAAGCAAACCATCCAAAAAATATGTAGCATAGCCTTTTGGGGGCATCATCTAAACCTTCTTTGCTTTTTTCTTAAAATAGGAAAATCTCTGCTCACATCTTAAGCACTTGTGTAAGGCACAGCAGACCAGCAGCGATGATGGTTTGGCTTCTCATTAGGGAACAAAGAGCATAGCTCCCCTTAACAAGAGCACTCACAGACTTGCCAATGGGAAGCTCTGGAACCTCTTGAAAAATTAATATTTTCATCAGATTTATGTGTGTCTGTTTACTCACTTCATCCTTGCCATTTTCAGCAAGGTTTGCTAGGTAAAAGGGAAAGACTGGAGTGGTTGTGAACAGAAATAAAGAGGGAGGGACACACTGAGGGGTACCTGGAGGGGAGACTGGAGCAGAAAGAGAACCAGGTTGGGCTGGAGAGTGACCAGCATGTGAGATATCCAGCTGTACCACTACCTCAGCTGTACCACTGTCTCTGCCCCTCTTAACCTTCTCCTCTAGGGCCTGCAGCGTGGTGCCCCTGACCTGCCCTTGAGCTCTTCTGCAGGCCTTCCTCAGTGATCAGCAAACACGAGAACTCTCAAAGTCATGAAAGTTAAGGCAGGCCCATAGGCTGCGGTACACCTCTACAGCATGGGAGACACCTAAGTAAATATTTCTTCATGCTATTTGTAGTTTGCACATCAAAGGATGTGTAGACACACAGACGTGTAGGCATGTACAATCACAGTGTGAGACTCCTGGCCACTTCAGTATCCTAACAGTGCAAGCAGGGCTTTAAAGCACGGATAATGCTGGAGAAGAAAGTGGGATGCACCACCAAGCATGTCATGTGAGCGAGTTCAGGAGTACACTGGCCCATCAGCAAGCATGCATTTCTGTAACACCTACCGTGGAGTCAGCCTGTCTGGACTTCACTGGAGCTGTGCTGATCACAGCACATCCTTCTCCATGGCCCGACTCCTTGCTTCTGCCCATGCATCCACATTGCAGAGGGACATGCAGGTGACACTGGGGAAGGGCCAATGCATTCCTCTTTTGCTTGCCTTGCTGCTAGGTTTCTCCCTTCTTCTGGGATGCTCTGCTGACAGACCTGCTCGCCCGTGGCAGGGCAGGCCTGCCAGGAGAACTCTGCTTTTACTGCAAGCCTGATTTCTTCGGAATGTTCTTTTTTTGCCTGCGCACCCCCTCCCTCCCAAATCCCACACCTCCCTTCTCCCGGTTGTTTTTGTTTTTAGAGAGAGCGCTTAGACAGCTGTATTAATCATGCAAGCCCAGCCATGTGTAATGTGCTTTATCAACAGCAGAGCAGACACTGAATGGCAACTGGATCGCAAGCAGGCCCGGTGCAGTGCCTGAGCCGGGAAGATAAACCTGCTGCTTCCCAAACCGACTTACCGTCATGGGTTAGTGAATGGAGAGACTGTTCACTTGGGACAACAACCAGAGGGAAGGCCAATTTGTTAGGCAAATTCTTGAGAGGAAATGGAAGTGACGGAGAGAGGAGGATGATGAGGGTGGGAGTTACTCTTTGGCCATATTCTAATGGGGGAGAAAGGAATTTTTGTGCGTGCTTAAGGATTAAATCAAGACAATAATGGCTGTTCTTTCTCCTTCTTGCTGCCCTCCACGCTTTGATCCCAGTCTGTTCAGCAGGCAGCTCACTGAGAGGCAGAGTGGGGATTTAGGCACACTGTTGTACAATGGGTAGAAGTCAGTCTCATCATCCCTGCGGAAGAACGTCCAGCTGGTAGCTTCGGAAACTCATCTAACACACAGATGGTATCAGGTTATGAGTGTCCTGCAGGCAGGGGACATCTGCCTCAGGAGGGTTATGGCCTGTCTGAGCTCTGCTCTGCAGGGTAATCTGTCCATGCTACAGCTCTGATGCTATCAGTGTCCCTGCTGGACAACTGATATTCCATGGCGCTTTTTTTTCTGGGGGTTTGTTTCTAATCTCTCCAGTGCAGTTGTATGATTTCTCCCCCACTGGTTTCACCCAGCCTCCACTCTCCCTCCTGCCTGCTGAGCTCTGACCTTTGCTTTGCAGGGCTGTTCTGCATGCACACAAAGCCATACCTGTGGCTAAACAGACCTTGAAATGCCTTCACTGTCCCAGTGTAGGGCCCAGCCCTGAGGAATACTGTTCTGGGACTTGCAGTCTCTGTTCCTACCCTCTGCTTCCACTTTTCCTCACTTGCTGGATTCTCCACAGCATTACTACCAGGGAGGGTTATGCAAATATATGCAATCCAGGGCTCATTCTGGAATAAATCAATCTAAATTAAAATTAATGAACAAAAAGTACAGAAACAGATCAAGCAATAAAGCTATTTCTCTCTCTCTTTCTCCCCTGTGTCTCTTTCTTCTTTACAAAAGCTGGGGTTTTTTCTTTGCACTTTTTGGGAAGAAGAAGATGTTTTTTCAAAACAGTCTCAGCAAACAGAAACTGCCTGTTGCTCTCCAGAAGCAATGTTAGTATCGGTGGTAATAGAAATAATTCTTGGCATTTCTTTTCTCTCTAAGACGTCTGTTTTTTTCCCCAGCTACATTCCTATTAGCCCTTTTGGAAAGGACTAGCATCACTTTGATTTTGATATTATTTTAACCATAGGGTCGAAATAAGACACAATGCCACTGCTTGGCTGGTACCTATGAAGCAAAAGAAAAAAAAACAAACAATACTGTGGCCTTCTGCTTTTGCCCTGTCTCGTTCTTCCTGTTCCCTTGGCATGAAGCCCCAGCAGGCTTGGCACCCACTACCGTGCTTGCAGACCTGGCAAGCATGGATGTTGACCTTTAGCAATGAGAGAAGCTTGGCTTGCATGATTCACCCTGCAGAGCTGTTCTCCTTCTGCAGTGGAGAATGGGCTTTTGGGAAAAAGGGGAAAATCTGGCTGGGTACCACCAGCAAGAAGCAAGGTGAGCCCTGAGTTTTGCTGGCTATCCAAGGTACAAGATTGGCTATTTTGGTCTTTGTTTATGCTGTGTTTTTCCCAGCTCTACAGACTAATATGGTTCAGAGACTGTCAAGGCTTGGGTTTTCAATGACCATTTTTTGGAAATGAAGAGCAAGTTCTCACTCCAGTGAATAAGACTCGAGACAGATGGGTTCTTTAACCAGCCACATTGTACTTGGAGGACTGGTTTCTCTGGACTCTTCTCATATCACTGCCTAGTTGGCAAACCTCCTGCAAATAATGTGTTAACTCTTTACAGTCTGTAATCTCTGATGTATTCCCCCATGCTTCACTCCTTAGCTTTAAAATATTCAGATGTTTATCCTTTTGCCAAAACAAAGACACACAGCTCACATGAGACCTGCCTGCTTAGCAGGACTGACGGGGCCAGGCACTGGAGGAAGCGAAAGGGGAGCAGCAATGGGTGGAGGAGATCAATGCAACAGATGAACTCTCTTTTCTCCACAGCTACGATTTCCATGGAGGAAGAAGAGGACTGAGACAATATTACATCTCTGTTTCCCACTCTGGTCATCAGACCCAAATGAACATCTCTTTTCTCCATTCTCCCATCTTCCACCCACCCCATGAAGGCATTAGTGACAACACAAGCTACACAGGCTACAGCTAAATGGAGACTAGCTACAATCTACAGTCATCAGGGGTCATTCTCCAATCAGCACACCTTTTTGGCAGAAACACAGGACTGCTCATTCTGTTTCTCTCCCCCCTCCTCCACTAATTGCTAACACTGTTGCTATAAATGTTTGTTGCTCTCTTGATGATCATGACTGGACTGGTGTCAGATCAGACCCCAAGGAGTGATCTGGATGCTTGTCTCTGGACAGTGCATTATCGCCCCGCAGAGCTCCCAAGGTTGAAGCTTAATCCTGCTGAGAAAAGTTCCTGGTTATTCTGTGGTCAGTCTTCATCATGAATCTCCTGACAGGAAGAATCATGGGTTTTGAATCCTGTCAGTCTGGATAAGCCACGGTGAGGATTAGTCTTAGTGCTAATCACAGGGGAGTGAGTCTATGTACAAAGGGCTGAGGGCAAGGGACAATGGATGGTGGAGATGGAGCTAACATCATAACAGTGATAGACTTCTGAGGTTCAGCAGATCCCGCTTGGCCCTGTCCTTTTTGAGTATAATGAGGAATAAGAAAATTCTCCCTTTTCAGAAGAAAATCCCTTTTGAAAACAACTTGAGGATGCATTAAGGTCCCATCACAAAGCAAAGTTACAATGAGGACAGGAGAATGTGATTAGGTAACACCACCCTGCTAGACCTTTCAGGGCATTTTGAGTGCCCTGCTGCAAAATCAGGAAAGTTGAGAGCTGAATCAGCTGAGCTCTACCAGCTTTCCCGGATACAGCCTTCAAGTTCCATGTGTTCAGCTGAATGAGCTTCTTCTGAGTCTCTAGCCTGCCTGAAAGCAAGATGTTTCCACAGCAGTTAGCTAATGATAGCAACGCTTACAATGAGTACAGTGCTCTTCATCTCAAAACACCTTCCTTTTAAATTAATGCTCAAAGCCCTACAGGGCAGGGAAGTGTTACTGAGGCTTAGAGAAATGGAAATTAAGGGAGAAGAGGGAGGAGGCTGTGATTTTGGTCACTGAGAAAAGGCTTGTTTGAGAGCTGAGGACAGCATCTCAGAACACAAACTCATTGGGAGAAAAAGGTCTAACAAGGCAATTTTACACCTAAGGTTTCTTTGAAGATGAACAGCAAAGTAAAAGCAAATGTTGAGATAAGTACCAATATCTGTGCTGAATGCTCACATTACAGAAGCTGGTATGAGCTTTCAGAAACCAAATGAGAATTTAAATTCTACTTTCTCCCTCTGCAAAATCCTCTTAGTGTGTCCAGGGTCAGTGGAGATATTCCTGCATTTGGCATCACAGACTCCTGAAGACTCCTCACAGAAGTGATGTCACACTGGGATGTCCTTCAAGATGGTCTCAGGGAACAGGGAGCAGCAAAAGGATGAAACGACAACTTCAAAGGCAGAGGGGGAAGTGTGTTAAAGGACAGACTAAAGCTGTGCAGGGTGGTCTTGGCAGCTTGATTAGGAGGGGCATTTGATATGGAAATCTGGTTGGAAATCGATTGCGGTTTTTGCTTTATCATTTACCTTAATGGACTAGTAATTCAAACCCAGCAGTAAACAGGGCTGGCAATGAAAAGAATTAACAGTGCCTGTCTGTGGAATTTAAGGATATATAATAAAAATAATCATAAAAAGAAAGAGCCCTGGGTTTTCCATCAGACAAAAATATTTGTAATGGAGAATTCTGCTTAAAAGAGAAGACACAGAATTGGAAAACTCCTCAAAAACCTACATCCCAAACAGCCTCAGCAACTTTAATTTCACATCCAAGCACACGTTTCATTTGCAATACATATGATAATGGTGTTTAATTGGATTTATTTTGCCACACTACATTCCCAACGGCTTACTTTACTCCTTTCTTCAGCTCCTTGAATGTTATTTACAAATCACTTTCTGGGATTTCATTTTAATGGTAGTTTGATTTCTTTCATTTTTTTTTTTCCTCCTTTTTTAGGTGCTTTTCTTTAATTGTATTTGTGGATTTGCCTTTTAAATAGGCAATCGTGACTACATCCTGAGCCTAAATAAGTTGCCAAGAGCAGAGCTTGATTTGAAAACACGGAGTTGTTAAATGGAGCTGATGTAACACCCAGCATTTATTGTTCTTTCCATGGGAGTACCTGCAGGTGCTTTACTTGGGCAGGTGCCCTTTTACAACACAACATGGGTTCATAATAGCACTCCACCTCCAAGCTCTACATAGACGTTAACTGTTGAGGCCTCAGAGCATCCCATGAGCTGAGTATATCTCCATATGGCAGTGAAACAAAGATACTGAGGAGCTCTAGGCCAAAATGTTAACATGAATAAGGGGACCGGCTGCCTTATTGTTGATTTAGTTTCAAGCACCTGGAAACAGCCTGATTTCTGAAAGTGCTGAGTTTCTGTGCTTTTACACTACCTCAGGATCACATCCAAACCCCAAACCTCATGTGCACTCAGCAAGCCTGGGCCATGCTGCTTGTACATGAGGGAGGCTTGGGCAGCATGCGGCAAGGGCAGGAAGAATATTCAGGCTTTGTTTTGCCTTCATGCCTTCTCCCGTTGCAATAAACTAGTCCATAACACTTTACTGTAGTATGTGCTTTTACCTTGCTTTTCCTTTCATTCTGTCTGCCACAAAGGCAGAGCTACAGGACAGATTTAGGGGTGTATGATGAAGGAATGAGGAAAAAAGGTTTTCATTGGGAATAGTTTGCACAACTAGAGTGAAAAAAAATCTCCTGGCAGAATTTAATTTTCAGCTTCTCATTCATCCACTCTACAATCCCTGCAAAATTTTAGGTCTCCTTATGCTTTTGATCCAAATCAGGATATGATGGAAAGAATATATACAAGGGAGTCAGTCTATAGAAAAACTGATCCCCTGTGAATACTGTCCGGACCCGGATGAGGACATGGTGTCACGGATCAAAGCTTGGGAAATGGTTGTTGCTTTTTAGCTAATTGGTTTCCTGAAATGGGAGAGGAAAGAGGGAAGAATAAGGGAGGAGAAGAGAACAAATGGTATGTGGAAGAGGGGGGAAAGCCCTTATTGTCCTGCCCTGTTTTGCCCATCCCCAGCTCTTTGCATTTATCAGGATGATGGAGAATGACCCGGCTAGAGAGCTACTTTGACATAAAACATATACTGACCTGGAAAAGGATTGGGGAGTGTGGGTAAAACTCGTTCTAAGGGGGGAAAAAAAACAATAAGCAACATGCAGGAGAAAAGCCACTTTTCACACCAAGCAAGCAGCAAATACAAACCTGATGGAGTTGTCCATCCCCAAATATTAGATGAGCTAGAATAGGTTGCATATATGGAGCATTTTTCTAGCAACACACCTAGTACACGTACCCTGTGACTGGGAGTCAGAGAGAAGTCATTTGAAAAACTAAACAAATAATATCTATACAGCAGTAGGGATTAAGCACCTGCAGTGAGGTCAATTGGAATGAATGGGCCACATCTCCCCTCTGAATTTCAAGACCACTCATGTCATCATGTTACAGCTCCTCTTAGCTACACCTCTGGCTGGAAGCTAGCCTTTGGCAGCAGGATGAGTTGTAGAGGTCCTCTGTGGGTAGCTACTGCCTCCACACAACCTTCTCCACAGTGGGTTTCTTGCCAGTGAGAGGTCTCTTAGGGATATGAACATTGGAATTGTCAGCCTGGTGAATCTAAATGGTATTCTGTTTCTTCTGGGCATTTGTCTCTGTAAAGGAGCAGAGCTTTTACAGATTCACCGATCTCTAGCAGCAAGCAGAGCCTGCTGTTTCAGTTACTGGGTTTTTACAGTGTGTCCTTGTTCTATATCACAGCAAGCCTCTGGTATACATCACTGCTGGCTTCATGCTTTGCTTCCTCCATGCCAGGATCTCAAAAGAATTGCACAGACACTGAGGGAAATCAGCACTCAGAGACCTCAGTCTGAGGCAGAAGGACTGTTAATTCCATTTTACAGGTAGAGCAGGTGATGAAGAAAGCAAGGAAGCAGTCTGTCCAAGGTCAAATTCTGATCTGTTGGCAGAGTCAGGAGCAGAACCATGAATATAAGCCCACCAGACCAGACTCTACTCTGGCTCTACACTGGGTTTCTCTTCATCAACTATAGAGCTTGCTAGATGCCTTGTGCTGACTGAGGCATGCTCCTACTCAAGGGCTGACTGGTAGGCAGACATTTAGCTGCAGAAATATGTCACTATGCAAAAGCTAATAGGCCTGAGGCAATGAGTTGTCTCCTGGTTTATCTGTGAGGGTGTTGCTAAGATCACTGCTGATGTACATACAGCTTGGTAAGATACAGCTGTAGTCCACTGTTGCTCTCTGATCACCCCAGTCCCAGCTCTCTGGAAGTCAGTGCTCTCTGTATAGCACTCCTGGTGCAAGGAGCTGGCTTCTAACTTGCTGGAGACCACAAGGACCTGTAATATTGCAGATCTCCTGCCTTCACAGTGGTAATGGAGCCATGGGAGACCACAGCAGGGACAGGGGGGATTGTCTCTTGTGTAGAAAATACACAGCTAGCCTCGATCTCTGTGTTTATGTAGCACCAGGGGACTATTGTTCTGTGAAAGCAGGCTGTTGTGCTGACATGACTTCCTTGTTATTTAGTTTGGTTAAATAACTCAACTCCCCTTTACCTTCTTCCCACACAGCAGGCTGCAGGCTGCACAGCATAAGCAGTTAAAGCAAAGCACTATGGCCTCATTATCACGCTGCTTTCTATTCAAGGACTCTCCCTCTGTTCCCCTTGCCTGCTGCGTGCAGCCTTTATTGCTCCACCCTGGCTCATTAGCAGTGTCTCAGCCTCGCTCCATCTGGCTGTCACCCTCACCACTTTCTTTCCTCTCCCAAGTCTCTGTTACTGACAGCCTGTGGGAATACACGGGGGATGCGCTGAGAGCCTCAGACTTTACTCCAAACCATAGCAAACACCACCACCACAAGCAGATGCTCAGGTACAAGGCAGAGTACTGTGACAACGGGTATGAGAGGGTGCCCACCAGCTAGCACTTGTGCCAGGGTGCTAACAAGCAATGGCAGGTGAGAGGCAAGCACCAGCTCTTCCGAGAAGCTTGCCTCTAGCTGGGATTGAAACTGCTGGACCGAACTGATAACTGTACCTGAAGCACTTTGAGAGGTGGTGGTGGGATGCTGCCTGCTGCCTGCATGTAATTGGCATGGGCCCTGCCAGGTGCTGCTTCACCTCCGCTTTCCTCTCTTGCTGAAGGGCACTGAGAATGCAGCAGGGCTCCTGCTGAGGTGGCAGTCTCCCATAATTGAGACAATTTAGGCAGCAGGACTGCATTGAGGTGTGCAGTTCCACGCTGTTGTCTCCTCCTTTATCCTCAGGGATAAGCTGGCTCTGCAGGAGGCAGAAGTCAACTGGTCTGGAAGGACTTTCATTGGTTTTCTCTGCCTTGCACGATTGTGCCAGGTGCTGCAGCTACTTCTGTGTGCCAGTGGATGAGTTTGCTCGCATATATTCATACATGTAAGCCTATGTATGCATATGCTTGTATGGCAGATATGCATCTGACATATACTTTTATATATAATTTATATATATACGCACATATGTGTACCACTGTGCAGCATGAGCTAACATATAAATTGTGGCTTTTATATCTGTAGCTTTTCATAGCACTCTGTTGGCTTAATGGAATGAGAAGGAAACAAGTTCCCTCTCTCCTCATATATCTGTGGGAAAAAACCTTTCCCTTTAGCTGTGGTGCTGCTTCTCACCTTCGCTGTTCTGTGAAGCAGACTGGCTTTACCTCTGTCAGGTCACCCTCACACTCAGGAGTTCTACTGCCCATTTCCTTCGTTTCATGGCATTTTGTGCTACGAGTTACCAGCCCTGTTCCAAGGGTCTGCAGAGCCGAACCCACCTCCAGCACAACATGGTGCTGCCTCCCGGCTCCTTTGTCCATACACATTTTTCACACAGAGGGTGGTGATGCACTGGAACAGGTTGCCCAAGGAGGCTGTGGATGCCCCAACCCTGGAGGCATTCAAGGCCAGGCTGGATGTGGCTCTGGGCAGCCTGGTCTGCTGGTTGGTGACCCTGCACACAGCAGGGGGGTTGAAACTAGATGATCATTGTGGTCCTTTTCAACCCAGGGCATTCTATGCTTCTATGATTCTGTGTGGGCATGTCCCTCCCTCCTGCACGGGCTCTGGTGCTCCTTGAACCTTTCCCTGAACTAACTCAGCTCCCTGCAACAGAAGAAAACATTTGGGAGCGTTCAGAGGGTGGGTGGTAAAGCTCCCTTATGTTTTCACAAGTTGAGCTGCCTTGGTGTGTGGCCCACTGGTATCAGAGTATGGGAAATAACAAAAGCTTGGGGCATAGAGCAGGGGGAGTAAGAAGCAAGGAGGAGGGGATGGCAGCAAGCTATCAGATCCTCTGTATCATCAGACAGTACATATGTGTGCTGTGTGCAAACATATTCCAGATTGTTGCTGGAGACAGGACCCTGGGTAAGACAGACCCAGTATCGCTATTTGTGTGTTGCTATAAGCTCTGTCTCCAGGAGAGAGGGGTATAAATCTCTCCACCTACAGCAGGCATTCATGCTGCTACATCCTTTATGGAAGATCACTAGCTATCTATTCATACAGCTCTAGGAAGCTGCTTTTGTAATTTAATGCATCTTCTAACTATGGCATTGACTTCTAAGGCACTTGGTCTCTCTGAGAGTTTTTAAATGCAGGCGGAGACTTCATGGAATGGAAGACACCCATTTTTCTCTGTTGCTGAACTGTTCTTTCACATCATTTTGCTAGCTCCCCATCTGCCCTCCACCTCAGACAAAGCTGCCAGTACCTCATTACTAACATTCTGTTTGCTACTGCACTGCTGACCGCCACTTTTTGTTGTTGTTGTGTGGGGTTTTTTTTACAGTGGACCACTGCATCTGCCTCCCTGCTGGGATGCAGGGGATGCTACAGTAAGCTTGATCTCTATTTAAAAAAAATTAAAATAAAAATCCTGGATTCTGTGGAAGAAAAACACTGAGTATTTGAGTATGCACTGTACCTTGAAAAAACTTGGCGTTGCTTTTCTTAATTTTTCTAATGCTTGAGTCTGTGGCTGGGATTGTACATTGCTGGTTATTTGAGATCAGTACAGCATTTTTGTCAGCTGGGCTTGTAGGTTTCTGGCCACTTCTTTATGAAGCTTGATTCCCTTCACTCACCTCCTCCCTGATTTTTTAATCTTAGGAATACCAACAGGAGTCTACCTGAATTTAATGTTTTTCTCTTTTCCATTCTAACTAGAAGGAGAATGGAGAGTTCCTGAAATAATATTACACAATTTTCACAATGGCTTTCTCCCTCCACAACACTGAATGCTGAAGAAAATGGGAATTAACTAAACAACAAAAACAGAAGTTGGAAACAGTTTGAGGAAAATCGTCTAATCTTTCTCACCTCCTGTACCTCCATTCTTCTGGCTCTTGTGAAGTTGCTACTTCACAAGTTCTCAAGTGTTTCACAGCACAGATAGCACTTGAATTTTTACTGCAAAAATGATGAACAAAATCCAACAACTCGATAGAAGGAAAGTTACCTCAACACACATTAAAAGGAGGTTAAAATAGCACCCTCACTTTATTTCCTTGTTCAAGTCATCCGTAACAGTTGCCACCTTTCTTCTCAGTATAGATACTGGCAACTCTGCAAGATCTCCTCACTTTTCTTATAGGTTCTGCCACTGAATTCATGACCATGGGTAAACCACTTCTTCACTCTGTTTCTTAGTCTTCCTACTGCAAAAAGTGCTAATAACACTCACTGATTTCTGAATAACTTGCGATGTTAAAATATTCATTGCTAGCAAATCCTTTGAGATCCTTTGAGGTGAAGCTCTCAAGTCGTGCAAAATGCTTTTCTAGCAAAAACCAACCCCTGTCTAATATCACGTGTCCATACATACATTATTGAATTTCATCTTATATTTTGTTTCAGTGATGCATTCAGCTCATCTGTGCAACAGGAACCAATAGAGAGGGCCAAATTTAGAATGCAGCCACAAATAATGGATTCTAAACTTAGCATTATATTAATATCAGCAAGAACAAATCTCAAGTATCTGAAAACTGTGTTCCAGATTGCTGCCTGAGAATTTCATTTGAATCTCATGACAGTCACAAGATGAGGGTGAAAAGACCTTCAAAGTAGAAATTTGCTTTGTTTCCCTCACCAAATGCAGCAGGAAATCAAATATATGTACTTTTATGATAAATCTATTCTTCACGAAAAAAAAATCCACAGAACGCACCCAAATTTTACAAGAATTCAAACTGCAATGTAATAAATCTAGAGGTGGCAAACAAAGAATGCCAATGGATCTGTACTTTTGCAGTACATCTGCTAAAAAACAAAACCAAACCGAAACACTTTTTTTTCCTGATACTTTGATTTATCTGACCCCACAACAGAGACTACATTAGACTGCCTCTCACACTAAGACAGATTTGCATAGTTTATTTTTGTTTCTGTTTAGAAGGTCATGCAGGTCATGGCCTGAGTGCTTTAATTCAGTTTGAGATCAGCAGAAGAATACAACCCTATGTCACTTCTCAGTCTCTGGTCCATTTGTGTGAGTGGGTCATTCTGCTTCAGTCTATTTCTGGAGGCAATAGAAATGTGCAGTGAAAGCTGAGTCCAGGATTTGTGCCTTGAATACAGAACTGGGCTTTGAAAGCACCATAGTGAATATACCCATGTGTGCATGGGTGGGAGGAGAAGAACAGGGGCTTAACATAGGGCAGGACAGAACCAGAAGCAAAATTTGGAATCAGCAGGTAATTCTGTTTTTGGAGTTTGTCATGGCCCCAGCTTCTTTCTTCTTAAGTTTACCACAAAAACTCAGTCATTGAAAGGGAGCAATGAGATCCCAGAAAGTTGTTTCATATCTCACCTGCTGATTATCTTTTCCCCCATATTCCCCAAGGTATGCCCCCTTAAATCATTCTGTCTTATGCTACTTCCTTCCTTCCCATTTTCTCCTGCTTTCAAACTCATTTCTCTTTTTCTTGACTCTCTTGTTCTCCTCAGGCTCAGTGGCTAGTTCTCTCCACCTCTCTGAATTACTTGTCATTTCTCAGCTGTCACAGCCCCTCGAGCCTTGGCCTTTTCTCTGCTTGTTAAAAGGGCTTTCACTCTGAGGGAGTTTTCAGTTCCAGTCTTAAAACAAACACATTTTGATTATTTTAACAAAGTCTGACTTTGGCAAATAAAGTCAATCAAAGGGCTTGACCTTAACCTTTTAATTTGGCTGCGTTTGTGTTTCACTCTGAGTATGGACATGTATGTGTCCAAAGCAGTCAGTTCTCAGCTAGAGGTTTGGCAAGGCTGACAAGCAGTGTTTTACGGACCAGTGATCCTGCATGCTTACAACACAGCCTGGTTCTTCTTTGTGAGAGTGACCTGGACCTCCCCTCGCCCTCTTCTATACTTACTGTAAAGGTATAGGCTGGCATTTGTGACTCCCAGCTTGTTGGCAGCCACACAGGTGTAGTTCCCATAGTGCTCCTCAGTGACGTTAGCCACCATCAGCAGAGACTGGCTCCCCGTGCTCTTTATCTCCAGACCATTGGCACTGTTTATCCTGGAAAGATAGGAGAAGAGGAGTGCAGTGCAGTGGCCATTGTGTTTTGGGGAGGAAATCAACGCTCTTCAGACCAGCTGGCAGGTGAGGATGGAGGCAGGCAGTGAGGAGACGTGAGAAGAAAGAGGCCAGGGAAGGCACTGATGGGAAGCAGGAGTCAATGAAAGGAAAAAGGGGTGCAGCAGAGAGGAGTGCCTCTGGTAAAGCAGTGGAGAAGAAAGAAAAGCTGAGGGAAAGGGAAGAAGCCTTTGTTCAGCACTGGCTTACACTGGGAAATGAACTTACTACGACCAACTGAGTTCATACTAGTTCATACTTGGAACAACGATTTTTAGTGAAACATACCAATTAATATATTTTAATATGAACATTTACAAAAGCCAGGCCACCCCTGAGCCTGCAGACATGGGTGAGCCAAAAAACTACAGTAATAACACTACCTTCTAAATGCAATGTAAATGCTCAGGTATAAGGAACAGATCCTTTTACTCATTTTCTTATACCTCCCCTAGAAGTAGATGTCTAGATTGGAGTTACATACTTGGAGAGCAACACTATTTTTTTTATCATGATCTATTTAGCACATGAACACCGGAAGGAAGGAAGCACGACTAATGTCTTAATTGTGAATTGTTCCATTACTGATTTAAAGGCAGGAGCTTCATCTTTAGCTCTCCCTTCAGCATCTCTGGTTTAGAGAAGGACTGCCTTTTCCAGTCCCAATCACACTGCCTCTGCCTGGGCTGAAGGGACAGTCTTGACTTACATAGCACACAGAGAGTAATTTGCTTGAAGAGAAGAACTGAGGATGACAGCTGATTGTCTAAGGATGCCCTAGTGAGTGGACTGAAATGTAGAGAAAGGAAAACGAGAGCTAATGGCCTTACCTGGTGTCATCCCTGTACCACTCAAAATCAGGCGTGGGCACTGCTGATGCCTCACAGCGGAGTAAGGCTTGTCGTCCCGTGGCTGCCTCATTGCTCTTGGACTCTGTGATGGTGGGAGGGTCTGCAGGAAAGAAACACTGGGTAACTCACAACTTCCAGATGGATGGAAAAAAAGTAGAACTGCTTCAGGAACTGGCTTCCTTAAGCAAACCATTGGTGCTAGTGGAAGACTATAGCAGCCGTATGCTGGGGCACAACCAGCCCCTGCTCCTCTGAAAAATATCTGCTCTTTGAACTCCTCTAATAACTATACCAGCATTACTCCTTACGCGTGCTTCTCTTCAGTGGCACTGAATAAAGCTCTGTCATAATTGCACAGGCATATGCAGGTAAAGTTGAGGTTAATGATAGACTCCTGTAATTCATGAATATTTACCCACGGATCTCTAGTTCACATGGCCTTATCAGAGAGAAGATGATGAGAGAAAGACTTTATCAATGGTAAAGAAAGAAAGCAGAAGCAAAAGAAAGAAAGCAGGAATTTAGCACTAGCATAAAAACTGATTTCCATACAACCTTTGCGTCTAATGTCAAAACTATAATAAGAAAGGAAAGGTTGATCTTTTCTCTCAGGTAACAAGTGATAAGATGAGAGGTTATCACTTTAAGTTGAGCTAGGGGAGGTTCTGATTGGCTTTCAAGAAGAATTTCTTCTCCAAAAGAGTAGTGAAGCATTGGATCTAGCTGCCCAAGGAGGTGGTGGAGTCACCGTCCCTGGTGCTCATGAAACATGTAGATACGGCACTTAGGGACATGCTTAGTGGGCATGGTGGTGACGGTTGGACTGGATGATCTTAAAGGTCTTTTCCAGCCTTAGTGACAAGATGGACCAATGAAAAGGCAGGATTATTTCCACCTGGCTGCTGGGAGGGAGTAGGCATCTTGTCTGCCATCACCAGTGCTCAGGGACTCAGAGCTAGCTGCCGTGCTGAGGCTCAGGCCACCGCAAAGCACCCTGCCTGTGCACGGAGCACAGCTCTGCTGCCTGTGTCCGTCCTGGCACAGGAAGGCCAAAAAAATAATCAGAATGGATCGTGCCTGTCAAATAAAAAAAAAAACGCTGTCTGGAAAAAGCACTGAGAGAAGTTTGTTGTGAGCGCATTAGCCAGCTCAATGTGATCCCTTTCCTGACCTTAATCGGGATTTTATGCAGGGCTTTAGGGATATTGCAGTGCGCCCTCTAACATCATAAATATTAATAAGTGTACAGAAATAGGATCCTGCATTCAAAGGCTGAGGGTTCACGTAAATATTTTAATTCGGGAAGGAGGAGGGGTAATAAAAAGATAGCGAAGGTGATTTTTTAAGCCTCCTTCTCCAATTTTTTGTACAAGCTGTGTACCATGCCGGCTGCTGTGAGAAAAGCCTTTTCCACTTCACTAAACCCAGAGCGCGCGATGAGTCATGCCATAAACAGAACCATTCGGTGGGCCCAGGAAATGCAGCCGCTCCGAATTTGGCCGGGGCAGCCAGGAGTGGGCTTCCTTCGCTGCTCTCCCTCCTCGCTTCCCCAGGCCTCAGTTTCCCATCTGCAATGTGCCAGAGCCATTACTCAAGGAGCCTGAAGGTGGTGGTGTGAGACCGAAGCAGAGACACGCTGCTTTCTCCTGCAGTCGGCTGACAACCTGCCCGCTGCTCAGCCTCCGAGAGAGATCAGGTGATAAGGGATGGCCAGGGAGCTCCTCACTTGGGACAGGTCCCATTTTTCAATCTTACTGTGATTTTCATTGCTTCTACTGCATGTGTAGCTTAAGAAAGCAAGATAAGGAAAGAAGTATGCAAATATCTGGATTTCGTCCCCCAAACAGGACCGATTTTTTTTTTCCTGTGCATCTCATGACCTCTTTGAATCTATCCGTGTGCTTGGCAACCTTTTGGTCCTGCAGGAAATGATCATTTGCTCACATTACACATTAGGCCATGTACTAATACTGCAGTACTGCATCAGATCTTATTTTCATATTCCATGAGAAAAAGGATCCCACTCTAGCACTCCAGTAACTAAGTTGAAACAAAGTCAAAATTGTACGTGGACTTCATCCAACCATGCTAAATACAGCACTGAAATTATACTTCATAGAAATATCTGAAAATACGAATTGCTTTTAATGGAATGTCTTGGGTTTATAAGCTCAGTTGTTTTTGACAACAAACAAACAAACAAACCAACAAACCAACAAAAACCTACAAACAACAAAGCAAACGACATATTTCACACATAAAACAAAAACTTTAGTTCATTATATCTGCTACTGCAGTTTCACACTAGTTGGTTAAGCCTGCCCATGAAGCAGCCTTTACTAAACTCCCACCATCCAATTTTCATAGAATCACAGAATGGTTTGGGTTGGAAGATCATCTAGTTCCAAACCCCCTGCTAAAAGCAGGAACACCTAATTCCTGCCGAAGTTGTTTGGATTGCAAAGATGCTGCAGGGGCCCCAAAAGCAATGCCTGCAACCTTGACTTCTAAAGCAAGGCAGAAAAGTTGACATGATGTGATGGGCTCAGAGGGAAAGGAAGAGCAAGAATGGCACAAAGATGTGTTAAAACCACATGTGGTGGGAAATGAGAGAGGGATGGGCAAAGCCACTTGTTGCTGCCAGGTCTGCCCCTACCAACTCGCAGGGGGTGCTACCTATGAATCAAGGGCACGTGTGCACATGCTGACTTATGCCTGCAACCACCTGAATTGCAGCTGAAGTTAGTGCTCTGGTGAGTCACCTGAAGAAGGTCAGGAGAGGGGTGTATGTCACATTCATCCATCCTTGCTGCAGAGCTATTAGCTTCCAGTCAGGGAAACGGAGCAGTCAGGTGGGTATATTCCTACCAAATAACTAGTGCCAAACATGAGCCATACACATATGGGGGTGGTCATACACACATACAAGGCTATAGGAATGAAGGCGGTCTGACATATGTCACTGCAAGGGCACCTGCAGGATGAGGTGGATCCGCCCTCTGTGTGTGCATGCACAAAGTGGTCCATGCCCTGCTCAGCAGTGCATCACCCAATGAGGATTCACAGGAGCTGGAGTGGGATGTAAGTCACATGGCACTACCTCTGAGTGCTCTGAGATGGATAGCAGGCTCCTTTCGCCAAACATTTTTTCTGTACTGCATTGACGCACAGAAGGCTTTTTTCACATGACCTGAAACCAGCTTAAAAGTCATGTTCTGCCCCCTCTCACTAATGGTGCCTCTACCATGCATTCCCTCAGGCCACTGGGGCACGATGCCCATGTAAGCGCAGCTGAGTCAAATGGATGCTCACTCTGAGCTGGCTGAACCTTATCTATTCTTGCTGAAGCTGCTCTTCATTATGCTGTTATCTCAAATACCAATAAGTAAAAACACGGCATGGCCAGGACGTCTGAGGGAAGTGACAGGGGCAACACATTGAAACTTCTTGTGAGGCCCCATCTGGAGTACTGTATCCAGGACTGGGGATCCCAGTACAGGAAGGACATGGAGCTCTTGGAGTGGGTCCACAGGAGGGCCACTAAGATAATCAGAGGGCTGGAGCACCTCTCCTGTGAGGAAAGGTTGAGGGAACTGGGCTCGTTCAGCTTAGACAAGAGAAGGCTCCAGGGAGAGCCTTCCAAGTGTGGCCTTCCAATACTTGAAGGGAACATATAAACAGGAGGGGGTACAACTGTTTATGAGGGTGGATAGTGATAGGAAAAGGGGGAATGGTTTTAAACTGAGGTTTAAGTTAAATATTAGGAGGAAGTTTTTCACACAAATGGTGGTGACACACTGGAACAGGTTGTCCAGGGAGGCTGTGGATGCCCCATCCCTGGAGGCATTCAAGGCCAGGCTGGATGTGGCTCTGGGCAGCCTGGTCTGGTGGTTGGCGACCCTGCATATAGCAGGGGGGTTGAAACTACATGATCACTGTGGTCCTTTTCAACCCACGCCATTCTGTGATGATTCATCTCTCTTTTTTTCTCCCCTTTTCTTACATATTTTGATATTTAAAGAACAAACTCCACCCTGTGGTAAGAGCCTTATAGCTCCCCCCCATTTCAGATCCTTTAACATGGACCTGGAGGTCATCTCCGTTTACCCCACAGCCACCCTTGCCCATAGGCAAGGATTGCTCTCCTGCGAGGTACTCACAGTTCACAGTGACCCGGACTTGCTTGACATCTGCTGAAGCGACCTCGTTGGCAGCTTTGCACTCATACTTGCCCGACTGCTCTCGTGTGATCCCCAAGATCTCCAGGTACTCCTCTTCACCTTCAAACTCCCTTCCTGCAGAACAGAAAAATACAGGTGATGGCTCTCTGGTAAGCATACAGACTGGGGAAGCCTTCTGCTTAATTGCTATGGAGGAACAATCACAACAGCGATTCTGCAAATAAACAACAGCCACTGAGGGAGCTATTTCGAGGTTATTTCAGACGCCGTATCAGCAAGATATTTGCATTTCATTTAGTTATCGAAAACTCAGGTTCAGGAAATTGAGAAGGAAGCACAAGTGGTAGTACAGTGCTGCACAGGCTGCCCAATAGACACAATCTCCATCATGTGAAGGTGGACTGAGTTCTGTGGTATGACTGAGAGAAGTCAGCCCACTGATGTGCTTGACCAGGGGTGGCTGGTTCCCCAGATATGCTGGTGCACTGTCAGCAGCCCTTTCATCACTGCCAAACTGGGAAAAATGTCTTTTTGCCTCTCAGAGCAGCTGCCACCCTGAAGAGCCATCGATCAGGCCGTGCTACATACAGTTAAACACATCCAAACTGAGAAATCAAGTGTCATTTGATCCGCAGAGCCCAATAATCATTACGAATCCTCCATCTATGGTACATGAAATGACACATTTAAGCTGTGCTGCCTCGCTAGGACAGCTCTGAAAGCTGTGACTCGAGAATCAGGACAGATTTCCCCTCATACCCCCTCAAAGAAAACATCAACACAACAAGGACTCTCTTTTCAGGCTTCTAGGAGAGCAGTCAGATTTTCCAGTGAAACTCTGCCCAGGAGACAATTTCTGCTCAAAGGGTGCTGAGCACTTCTGAAATTGTGCCCACTTCCCATTAGTTTGATGGAGCTCAGCCAAGGCCCGGAGGACAGGGCTGCTCCTCGGCTCTGCAGCACTGATTTAAGCCCCTCTTCGGAGCTCAAGTCCCCTATAGTCACCTGCAACAAATCCTACCACACACAGACATTTGGCTGCTGCAGTGTATAAGCCTGGGCAAGCTGGGTGCACCACGCACACAGAGTGATTTGACTTCTGCACTAGAGATAGGAACTTGAGCAACTTCAGAATCTACTCAGAAATCTGTCTGTCACACCATTATTTCTGCCCTTTTCTTTTCTCCAGGCAATTTTCAGAACCATTCTAAGGGAAAACCATCCCCTGTCATGGAGACACACAGCACATGCATCTTTTAAGCCCATAGAAAGACAAGCTTTCCCCCTTCTTTCTGTGATCCCTCCTCCAACTCCTACCAGATGTTCAGATGAGTGGATACCTCATTGGTAGATCTCAAATTTCCAACTGCTCTGATGCAGGTTTTCTCATCCCTAGCAGTCGGCTGAGATGCCTTACAATGACAGAATCATAGAATCACCAAGGCTGGAAAAAACCTCCAAGATCATCCTGTTCAACCATGCACCTATCACCAATATTTCCCCACTAAATCATGTTATTTAGTACAGCATCTAAACCTGTATGTCTTTCTGCATGGCAACATGTATTTTACAAGGCAATCCATTGGCAAAACCCTGCCAGTGCTCTGAGACACTGCTTCAATCTTATGCTGGTGCTTATGGACAGCCAGGGCAGAGTTCCTGGAGGAAGAAGTAGGGCAGGATTTGCATAGGTATTTTTCAGTGGGGTAACTCATGAATAAGTCTGAGAATATGAACTCCTGTAGGAGCAGGGCTAGGCCAGTCCTGGTACGGGAAGGAGCTTCCGTGCCCATCAAGCCCATTCCCATACTTCAGCATGACACAAGGGTTGTTTCTTGGTGACAGCCCTGCCCTGCCCTCCAGTGACAGGCTCCGCAGTCTCTCTGAACAGGCTGTTCCTGTGCTTCCCTGTCCTTGCTGCTGAAACCATTTCCCTGCAGCCTGACCAAGTCTTCCTTGCTGCAATTTAAGTCTATTATTTTTGTCTTTGCCACCTATTGACAAAAAGAACAAATACTCATTCCCTCCTTCTCCGCAATAGTCTTTTATCAACTTTAAATCACTTATGCTCTTCCCTTGATTGCCACCAGGTTGTTTTTTTTTGCTGAATAGTGCAAGGTCTTTCAACCTTTCTCTATTGGTGAGGTTTTGTAGACCTTATTCATTCCTGCTCTTTCCGTTTAGATCTCTCTGACAACACCCTAAACTGTACACAGCATTTCAGATACGAAGCATCGCCACAGCTGAACACAGGCAGAGAACTGCAACA
The DNA here is from genome assembly GCF_019232065.1 of Centrocercus urophasianus. Classification (NCBI taxonomy): domain Eukaryota; kingdom Metazoa; phylum Chordata; class Aves; order Galliformes; family Phasianidae; genus Centrocercus; species Centrocercus urophasianus. The sequence continues at coordinate 6,520,496 of NW_024884364.1, read as the reverse complement.
CTTCTGCACTGTGGTGCTGTTTGTATAGCCAATACATCTGGTGTGTTTCTGCCATAGCACGAATCATTTTTGGTTGGGAGGCTGGGATCTCCTCTAATTCCCACATCACCTTCTAACACGCTGCTGCCTGCTAATAATGCTCTTTGAAAATGCCACCCTCAGTCCGAGCTGACAACCACCACTCCACTCCTCTCACAGCAGCACTCCCAGTTGGTAGGTCAGCCAGTTGACTGGAAAGTTAATTGGACATCCAGGAAAGACTTACAGGGAAAAGGTTAAAACATAATTTGCCTCTGCTTTGCAAATCATTTGCTCTGCAGTTCTGCCTTGTTTATACACAGGGCTCATTCCAAGTGGGACTTGCTTCTCCTGCAATTTGCCCTTGTCACAAGACTGTCACTGTAATGAAAAAAGGGTTGAGGGTGACTTACCAGCTCTAATGGAGTGGCACCCCCATTAGGGGTGCTGCTAAGTCTGTCTATCAGAGCACTGCATCGTAGGGGCTCCAGAAAGTATCCCAAGAAGTGCACAATTTCCTAAGTGAAGATATTTTTCAGCTCCTCTCTGATGTATACACATGCACTTAAAACCATGTGCTGTGTCCAGCAGAAGGGCTTCCAGCAGCAATGTGCAGCCCTTACCAGCAGGTGATTCATATGAGGGGCTGCTGCTTTGCCCAGTGGAGCTCTACCAGCATGTGTGAAAGGGAGGCTTCTGTGTTAAAGGAAGCTGAAGATACCACCAAGCCTACTTAGCTTCTCATTCCTCTGCCCTAGGATGCAGATATGAGCATACCACTTCAGGAGAACTTTCTGTGATAGGCTGCCTGAAACAGTGGTGGTGGTATCACTGATCCTGTCCCTGCAGCAGTGATCTGTTTCAACCCTGGGCATCAACATTTTCCTAAAACAACTTGGTTAATCCCATTGCAAGTAGGACCCGTTTGCTTGCAGCCCTGTCTCCCTAGAGTACATTAACCATTTGTAACAAAGAGCATTTATATAAAATTGAGGTGTCATAGTACGCATCAGAGAGAGAAAAAAGATATATCACGGTGTGTTAGAAAAATGTCAGGTTGTGATATCTTGCACAGAGCTGTAGAGATGTTTTCACTAATTCACCTTGGCAGCCAGATTAGGTGAGTCATATTAACTCTAACCTCCAAGGCAAAGCGAGGCGGGGGGAACAGAAACACAGCTCCATACACAGAACAAATTTACAAATGTTTCAGCGCAGAAGCCAGCTTTGGCAGGGAGCTGATGGTTGTCACGTTGCAGTTTATCAAAGCGGGGAGGGAGAAGGTTGGGGCAGTGCTCTCTGGTGCATACAACAAAGAACATACTCTGTTAGGCGAAGAGCGGGACTGCCCAGCTCATGGCAAGTGAGCTGCTCTGTTCCCCACTGACAGAAAACATCTGCCTTAAGTGCACTACCCAGGGGAACAATCCTGGCCTCACTGCCAAAACCGTCCTTGCTCACAAGGGCTGTCCCCCAGCTGTGTTGTCTTTTTTGGGGCAACTCCTTTGCTGTGAGGGGCCTACTATGTGTCTCCTCTGCCTGCCTGCCTCAGCCACATTTCATATCCCCTGGGTTCATAAATTAAATCATGAACCCTAACAGCAAACCAGCCCTGCAGTGCCAGCCTACTGGCAAGAAGCATCCTTCTCCCCAGCCCATGGATGTGCCCTCATAGAAGCCCCCACAGAAGCCCCTCTGCATATTATCCCCCAGTGACATGCACACCTGCCTATGCTCTCATCCATGCTGCCAAATCACACTGTGCATGCAGAAACACAGACTTGGACCTTCCCCATGTGTTTATGGACATTTTAGAAATGGGTGCACTCGTAGAGGTGGCAACCATGTGTGCCATCCTCTCCTTTTTGTGCCTCCCACACTGGGCTCCTCCTTGTGCAGAAATTTCCTCAGTACATTTCTTTTTTTAATTCCGTTGTGTTTTTCTATTAAACTGAAGCTCAAGCTCCATCAAAGTATCTGTTTGCATTTGGTATGTGCAAAAAGAGATCAGACGCTCTGCCTCTGTGTGTTTCTCCCAAGCCCCTTTGTAGTTGTGAAGAGGGGCGAGCAGAAGGGGCTATATGTCCTGGCTGGGCTCTCCTCTCCCTAAAACAGGATGTAAAGGGATGAAAAAGGAGTGCAAATCAATAAATGCCATTTGAAGTGGTGTATTTTGTGTGTGGCAACTTCCAATGCTGAAGTTTTATTCCCTCTGCACTGTCCATTTACTGTTGAAGGTCTTGCCCTCTTAACTTTCCTTCTTCCCTCTGCAACTTGTATTCCCTAGAAATAGTCTTCTAAAAGCCAAAAATAGCCACAGGAGACTTAGACGCCATTTTCTTGTTTTACATCTAGCTGGGATTTTTTTTTAAATTCAAAACTTTGAAGTTTTCATTTATCAGCCTCCGTCTCCTCACCCATCACAGATTCCAATGAACTTGGCAATTTTTCTGTCCCTTAGCTGAAGAAGCTTGTTTTTAGCAAAGAGATCAGTGGAGAGCAGCAGATGGTAGATGAGCAAAGGGACCGTCAGTGCTACAATGCTACAGCAAGGAGGGAAGGTAGAAAAATGAGCATGGCACAGGATATGGAGAAAAATAGATGGAGAAAATGAAAGATAATAGAGAGGGAACAAAGAGAGGGACAGAAGCTGAAGCTGGGAGAGGGAAATGGAAACAAAGTGAGATTCTTCAGGGACTGAGAAAAAGAGAAAATGGTGGCCAGCTACAGACACAGAGAAATGCATTGAGCCAAAGAGTGAGATATAAAGGCAGGAAGAGAAATGGTGGCGAACAGAGATGCACAGTGCAGAGAGGCACAGGCTGCCATGGAGTCAGCACTGCCAGAGGGACAGGAAGAGAGGGGTCAGATGTAATAAGGCAATAATTACTTTGTTCAGGGAGCAAGGCACAGCAGGGTATTTATTGTTCAAGCTGGCCTCATGCCTCCCATGCCCTTAGGTCTGTAGCTATTACACATGAACCAAAAAACTAGTGCAGTGCCAGTGAGGGCTCTGGCCGAGCTCTGGTTCCATGGATGCGAATGAGTCAAATCAGGAGGAAATACCCTGCCATGACTTCTCCTGTCGCTCATGGGATCTTGCTCAAAAGCGATCCCATTTTCTCCTTCTGTGCTGAGCTGGCTGCTGTACCTTTCCAGCCAGGACTGTGCCCCAACAGCTCAGGAAGCCTGCACACCTAGGAGGTGTGTAGGGTTTGGAGACCCTCCTCCCATACAACAGCTCCGAATGAAAGCAGCCTCTGTCTCCAAACTCCTGCTCCCCCTTTTTATAAGTGACCACTAAAGGTTGTCTCATGCACACACCACTGGATGTGGGCACAGAGCAGGTGTGCAAGAGACCATTATGTCTCAATAACTGAGTACATTTTTTCTGTTCAAAACTTATGTGGACATAAGGAAGGGAACCTTTCTCTGAAATACCAAATTCTGGTTTTGTTGAATCAGAAAAAGATATTTCATTCTGCCTCAGCTTGAGATGTCCATCTCTTTTCTTCTTCTTTCCCCACCTCGTCTTCCCCCCACCATTACTTATTGAATTGGACCCAAGTTTGCTAACACTTTTTTTAATGAACAGAAACAGCATTTTTTTAATAGCTAAATTGCTCTTGCACAAAACTTGGCTGTGATGCCAGTGTATAAAGTAAATTATCAGCCACAAGGTAAATTAAGTCATCTAATGTCACACCTACAGTATTATGCTCCCTAAATGTTGCATGCTGCGATGTGAGTTGTGTTAGGACAGTGCTAAGAAACATCAAGTACTAATCCCACTGCCAAGAAAATGACATACAAACACGAACAAACCAATAATTGCACTGTTCCTCCATCCCCAAAATTGGAGGTTACTTTACAATGTGAGGCAGATATCATCATCAGCTGGAGGAATCCTTGCGATGACACCAGATGCTTGAATAAAACCATGCATCGGAAGGGAAAGGTAGAGAAGCTCTAGGGGCTGAGGGGACTGTGCTGGAACAGCTAATAAAAAGCTGGTTGAAAGCAGGAGGTCCAACAAGAACGCCAGTGCCAGCCCAGCAGCCCCGAGTTTAGGAGTTACATGATGTGCAGTCATAGATGGTAGCACAGCTGGGGTTTGTTGCCCACTGTGTTAAGCACAGGAAGGCAGTGTAAGCTGAGACCTGCTGCATGGGACTGAGGTTTTCTGCATGTCATGGAGACTAATGAAAAGTAATTAAAATGCAACAGAAAGCAGCCAATCACTACTGTCTCCCATGGCTGGGTCACCTGGTTTCCTCTCATTTGGCCTCTTCTACTCCTTCCCCTACAAGTTCTTCCATCTTGGACAAAGCACTCATGCTATCATCGTTAAGCAGTTGGAAGACAAATTTGACAAGTTCTTCCCTGAGGACTCAAGGCCACGGAAAAGATAACAGCAAGAAGTCCATTCTGGGGCATTTTCCATAAAGCACAGCTGAACCAGATTGCTTCTATCCCGCCAGCAGGGAGCAGGAACGGACTGCAATGTCCTCACTTTAATTCCATGAACCCTTATGTCAGGCTTAGAACTCTGGGAAACCTCATGTGATGGTGCTCAGTAGTACTGGTTGTGCCATTCAGCCAGTGTAAGAACCACAGGGTTGGTCTGTGCTTGGTGGCATCTTTAAATGTCCTTCTTATGTTCCTTACAAGAGTCCTGTGTCCTGTGTAGAGCAAGACATGCTCAATATACTATTGTGCAAGAATCAAGCGGCATGCTTTCGCTGGCATCCACAAAAATGTTTCCCTGTTTTTTCCCTGTGGATTTGTTGCCTTCTGTGTTATGTACACTTGCACTTTTTGAGAAGAAGGGGTAAGAATGAACCCAGAACTTCAATGTAACTTAAACATTGTAAGAAATACGAAAAATAAAAATAATACAAAGAGTCAGTGTAGCTCACAGAATTCCATGCTTTTATGTTCAGAACATGAAAAAGGCCCAAGAAATTACAGTCTGTCCCAGATTTACTCGAAATAGGAAACAGCGTTAACTCAGAAGCCTATACATTGCTGTTCTTTCTCTGCAAACCAGAGTGAATCATTTCACAGACAGATCACACAGCCCCTGAATCTCATGAGCTTTTGCAGGATCGCAATTCCTGTAGCTCATCGCTGTTTTCAGCAAGGCTACTCTGAACACAGAGTTCACAACTAAATTGTAAAGACCAGGGATTTCCGTATCAGCCTGGATCTTTCCGCTGATCTTTTACACAGCTATAGTTTTGAACTGTAGAAATGGGGTCAAAGAGTTAAGCCACCCCTCAGCAAGATTTACCCTTTCAAAAACACGTCAGTGTGTTGTGACGCCTGGCGCCAATATTTGTATTGGTGGATTAGCTCCTTGAAAAATCATTTTGTTTGCCTTCCTGTTGGCCACTCTCCCTGCTGCAATGTTTCTCAATTAGGTCCAGCACAGAGACTGCCTGACACCATCACCATACCTGTCATTCATGAAAGGAGCAAGGGGCTATTCTCCAGGGGACGTGGGGGATTGGAAGCTGAGGCTGGGTGGCTGCTCTTAAGACAGAGTGTGCATGAAGCACTGCCAGGTATCAAAACAAGGATTACAGAGGATTCGAGCAGGGTGGAGTGTGCTGCTAAGATAACTGCCTGGGCTCGTACACTGCAGGAACTTCAGATCAGTTGGGCTGGCCCCTGTGATATTATCATCTGAGTTATCTGCTGTTGATTCATAGTGATACTGGTCCAGATAAATGACTGCCTCAGCACAGGGTGTGTAATTCCTATGCTATTAAACACGCCCTTGCTCTGCAAAGAACAGGGAGTCTCTCTCTCTCTCAAACTAGCAAGGCTGACTGCGAAGGAGGAGGAAGGCTTTTGCTCATCTTGCAGCTTATACAATTGCACAGGGAAGGCAAGCGGTGAGGAAATACAGGCCCTGATTTTGAGCTTTTCAGCTCCCAGATGCTGCTCCTGCTGCTGGTCATCAGCTCTACCGCAAATTATGGCTACCAGTTAGATCCTCTCCCATCAGGAAAGTGAGATATCAGAAAGGGAGAAAGCAGAAGATGACGAGTAGAAGAAACAGTTTCAAACCACCTTCCCATTTCTTCCACCACGTTACCTTGTGAGACTACAAGAAAGTCTGAGAAAAAAAAATAAACAAAAAGGAATTTCATTGCCTTTGTCCCAGTTCCCAATGCTCTTTCTTTCCATGATGCTTACAGAAAACTTCAACAGCTGTACTGGATGTAGGGTACAGACGGCAGACCAAAAACACTGACCGAGAGAGCATGAGAAACCTTCATTTTATGTGCCAGACTCATTGGCTCCTTTCTGCAACCTTTCTGAAGAGAAAGGTGTTTTATTAGCACGAGAGTTTTACCATAGCTGAAATAGCAGTTGTTCTAATTAAACCAACACAGAGCAGGACACCTTAATCACCGGCACAATTTCATCTTCCTCGAGGAGAGAAGGGAAGAGGAATCACACCTGATAGGTGAGAGGGAAGAAGGGGAAATGTGCTGATTCCTCAATTTAGAGCACGAAGGGATCTCTCATCTCTGTAAAGATTAATGTAAGCTTCTGATGACATGTTTTATTAAATGGTTATGTAATAATTAATGCTTGAAAACAAGGTTTCCAAAAGCTTCTAAATGCTTTAACTGAACAAGACCCAGCAGCTTTTAATGGCATTTGTGCTTGCAAGTCACTCAGGTGCACTGGAAAATGTCACCTTTGCTCCCCTATTCAAATCAGCACCTCATTTACTCCATCAGCACGACCTTGTGAGGCTACGTGGAAGCAACCAGGGACAGGGGTGAAAACCCTGAGACCTCCAGGGAGAGGGCCCATGTCCCCTCAACCTTGGGCAGAGGGAGGAGGGATTGACAGCACACGGCCTGAGTGAGAAATCCATCAGCTGCTGAGCAAGTACCCAGACACCAAGGACACCTGAGGAAATAACAGCACAATAATTCCCTTCCCGACTTCCAAAGCTTGCAGTGGGGAGGCCCATCCGTCCCTGAGATGAGGCATGGCAACAGGCTAGGTAGAAATGCTGCTGGCAAGTTGGGAGGCCAGTGGGCCAAAGCTTAATAGGAAAACAGCAGTGATTTGTCTCCACCACTATTTATGTTTCAAGCACATGACAGGCTGTCAGTGGAAGTGAGTGCTGCTAAATTTACTGCTTCTAGGATCTTGGCCACAGTTGCATACTTGACAAGTCACTTCATTCGAAGTGCTAGGTGCTGGGCCAGACCTTCATCTCCCTTGCTCCTCTTCAGCAAAAGCCACAGCTATCTGTATATATGAATACTCTCCCCCTCGGGGTATATATTAGCAGGGTATGAGCTTAGAGAAAAGGGACATTCCCTACACATTCATTTTTAACCTGACATTTGCTGGTCTTGTTCTGAATGCAGACATGTCGGAGCTTAGTAACAGAGCTGGGCAGTAGGAGAAGGTAAAACTGTGTATGTGCATGGGTGCACGAATGGGGGAAAGTATGCATGGAGGCTGGGACTGAACGCATGGCAGAGTGTTAACATGATGAGGTGCGCAAGGGAAGGCTGGCAGGCAGGAAAACGAACGTGGGAGATGCTTGCAATCTTGCCTGGGTACAGCAGAGCTTTCTCTGCTTCCTCTATGCTTTGGAGGACTGCAGTTCAGAGCACCATTTGCCTTCACTGTCTCAAGGGCTGCACTGTGCCTGCCTCTACACAGCTACATGCTCACCCAAGAAAAAGCACTGTTTTGGCAGATGTGACCACAGACTGGCTCCATTTCTGCATGAGAACATTTCAGGGTTGATCCTTCTTACCTAGGCTACAGTCCAGGTGTGGCCCATCTCACGTCAGTGGGGCTATTTCCACAGCCTCTCACAAATCCTGAGTTCAGCCCACAGCAACAAAACTGAGCACTGCCCTTCCACACTTCTCAGCCATTTGCTCTGGCCCCTGCTGCAGCAAGGGGATGACACTGAGAGGTGGGAAAGATGGGAAGCTGTTCTGTGCTAGTGCTGCGCTCAGATGAGTTCTGGACCCAGCTAGACACCACCCCTGCAATGGCCTCCTAGCAGCACAAAGGTCTGTCATGCTTCCTTCTAGCTTCTTTTCTCCTCACAGTACTACAAACACCTTGTTGAAGAGCACTGGTCTTAAGCATTTGGAAGCTGTTCTCTTCTTCACAAAGCTGTGCAGCTCTGTCTCCCCATTTGCCCGCAGATATCAAGACTAAGTTGTCAGGGATATGGTAACATGAAAGACAGCCACAGTGGAGTAGGCATATCCATGGAACTGCCACAACCTCTCCTTTCCTTATTTCCATGCACAGTGGAACTCTGCCTTTTTTCTTGCATACTCTTGATCTCATATACAAGATCCTTTCAGTTTGTTCTCTCATGTGCACTCAGCAGATCATACACATGCATGCACACAAACACACATCCCTACTCAAGAGTGCTGCGCAGAAGCAGGACACATCCTCTTGTTTTCTGTCACATGCATGCACATTGATTGCAGCTCTCCACCAGCCCCTTAGGAATCTGCTTCACTCCCTTTTCCAATGGGCCAGAGGCCCTTGTTCTGCAATTGCGCCACATAGTTTATATGATTAAATGTAGCATCTGCAGCTACATTAGCTGGGCTAATAGTGACAAGTGCTATCAATCCTCATACTTGAGTGAATAAACTGATCACTGGCTGGGGACAGAAATCTCCCCTTGTCGCTCATCACCACAACGCAAAAGCTGTATGCTTCATGTGGGTTTCTACACTGCCTACGCAACAAACCAAGACTGCAAATGGGCCACTTCTCCCTACTGGCAGACTAGAGTGCTGTAACATTGGCTCGCATCAACAAAGGCATATTTACCAGCACTGCAGTACGCAGATTTTGGTCACCTCTCCTTTACTGCAGCCCCTTCTCCTCTTTATCAGCATTGCCACTGAAAGCATCTGCAATTATCAACATCTTGTCCTTGTCTGCTGATCTGTAGGGCCAGTCACACATGGACAAAGATAGAAACCTGGACTGAAACGTGGCCTGAAGGAAACAGGTGGAGTTCACAAGTTCAAAATTGACAAATAGTTCTGGCTATCTTCTGCTCTTTCTTTGGTTTGCTGCTTTCCAAGCAACTTAACAGACACTTTTGTAAGTGGCTCAGCCAAGGCTGCTCTAAATTTTACAGGGCGGGGGGGAACACGACAATTGTGCCCTCCCACCTGGCCTCCAAGGACCAGGAATTCATCCACAGTAATCATCTGTGCTCCGTGGACTGAGGTCCTCTGACACTTTTACTAGATAAGAACCCCTCTTAATAATCCAGACACCCGATCTAATTCCTTTTTATCACATCTCCAATAACAATATTCCATCTGAGCACTCTGTGTAGGCGAGGACTCAATGGAGAAAAAAAGAAAAAAACAAAAGTCCTGCAACTTCTGACCAGAAGGAATTGAAATAATAATTTTAAAAAATGGCTCTTAAACCTCCTCTCCCCAATCACTTATTTCCCTATTTCTCAGCTGCTCTCTAAACTGCTGTCCTTGTATTTCTAGGTTCAGCATTCCAAGTGGGATGCTGGTTTTGATTAAAACAACTTCCCGGCTTACAGGTTATGTCAATATCCTGGTGGGATTTTATGCAGTCTGCAATTTCAGAACAGTTGAAGGAGGAGAGGAATGTTAACTACATTAAAATGGTGGATTTGTGTGCAGACTATTTTTTTTTTTAATGCTGCATTAGGAGCAGAAGGTCCTGAAATAATTTTTAGGCAGTTTGAGCTTACATATACATGGGGATGAGTAGAGCAGGAAAGAGAGGGATGAAGAGGTGAAGGAAGGAGAATGGAGAACTGGGGAAGAACTAAGTAAGACAACAAAACACAAATGAAACAAACAAACAAACAAAAAAAAAGCATAAAGAAGATAGTTGGTGAGAAAGAAGTCTGAAGGAAAATTACAGAAAGGGAGAAAGATAAGGAAATGAGACAGAGAGCAAGAGATACAAGTTAAAGGTTGATTAAAATTGGAGGGGATGCACAGGGTTAGTCTAAGCAATGTGTATTGCCATGGGAAAGCAGTGAGGAAAGTAGATAGTGTTGGCTGGAAATACAACATGCAAGTGGTTACTGAACTCTGAGCCTTTCAGATGTATTTGAGTTATATTGATCTGTGGTAAACAACTTCACTGCTCACACGCAACTCAAAGCTGCTAGCAGCTTTGCCACTTACATGGTATATATACATGCATGGAACATACAAGTCAGAAGACAGATAATATGTCTCTATGATCTTCTATAACGAAGCCTAGGGACAGAGTGAGTTTGGTGCCTCCTCATTATTTTCTGTTTGCTCCATCATATTAAAGACAGATAAAGCATATCATTACCTAACTACCCTCCCATTTCTAGATAAGTAAGTGCTACCATCTCGAATGCAGACGACTCCTCTAAAAGGCCTCAGCTAATAGAATGCTTCATATTATGAGACAGTGTGTGATTAATGACTCAAGAAGACAAGGAAGAAGCTGTACTCTGAGCCCACAAACAATCTCAGCACCGCAGGAGATCCAGAAGGCAAGATCCAGCACTTTTCACACAGCCCTGGAAGGGCTGGAGAATGGGTCATTGTCTGGATGGAGATCAGTGACGAGCGGCACCCCTCAGGGTTTATCTTCATCAATGACACTGATAGTGGGGTCAAGTACACCACCAGCAAGTTTGACACCAAACTGTGAGATGCGGTTGACACACCCGAGGGATGGGATTTTATTCAGAGAGACCTAAACAGGCTCAAGCAGTGGACCCAGGAGAATCTCATGAGGTTCTACAAAGCCAAATGCATGGTCTTGTACCTGGGTCACAGGAACTCCCACTATCAGTACAAGCCAAGGGATGAAATGATGGAACTTAGCTCTGCTGAAAAGGACCAGGGGTACTGGTGAATAGCAAGCTGGACATGAGACAGCACTGTGCCCTCAGCCCAGAAAGCCAACTGTATGCTGAGCTGCACACTCAGCAGATGAAGGGAGGTGATCCTGCCCCTCTACTCTGTGCTGATGAGGCCTCACCTGAAATACTGCATCCAGATGTGGAATCCTCAGTACATAAGAACCACGGACCCACCGGAGCGCCTTCAGAAAAGGGCCACTAAAATGATCCAAAGGATGGAACACCTCCCATTTTGTGAAAGGACAAGGCAAAATGGTTTCAAACTAGAAGAGGGGATATTTAGATTGGATATAAGTAAAAATTTTTTATGCTAAGAGTAGTGAGGCACTGGAACAGGTTGTGCAGAGAGGTGGTAGATACCCTGTGCCTGGAGACATTCAAAGTCAGGCTGGATGGGGCTTTGAGCAACCTGATCTAGCTGTAGATGTCCCTATTCATTGCAAAGGGGTTGACTAGATCATCTTTAAAGGTCCTCTTCAACTCAAATGATTCTGCGATCCTCTGATGCTAACTTGCAGCTTGTCAAAGAGCATTTGTCATATGCAGTCTGCTATGAGGTGATCTCCACTCACATGCAAGGAAATCCTGGTTCTTCCATTCCCTGTTCTTTTTCCATCTAAAGGTACGTGTAGGAAGTCATGATAGAAAGCTGGTGGAATGAGAGATTGAGGTACCTGTTCAGGTATTTTCTTAAGCCAGAAGCCTTCCCAAGCCCTTGCCAAACAGAAATTAGTGGAAGGTTGACATTTAACCTTCTCAATTTGAACATCCTCTGGATATCTGCACATGCTATTTCTGCTAGAATGCTATGTCAACCAATGCATCACTTGCCTAATGATTCAGGGATTTGAACACCTTAACTTGGAGTAGACAGTGAGTCGAGGTAGGAAGGTATGACTCCCTGTCTGTGTTTCTGTTCACTCAGTCATCCATAACACTGGTAGATTTCTGTACTAGCCCAAGGACAAGCTGTGCTCTTTTCAATTAAGAAACTAAAGATAGAGTAAACATTTAAAGTACCCACAAAGATGATGCCGGCAGAGACCATTCAGCACTGCTTAAGAGTCACAAGGAGGGAGATGGCCTTGACTCCCCTTTGAGGTGGGAATCCAGGTCCCTACCTGCTCCGTGGTGTATATCATCAGCCCCGTCCAGGAAGAAATGCCTTAAGAGCTGGGATGGGAACAAAGGACATAGGGATGCTGACCTACAGCCCCTTCCCTGCTGTCTGCATGGCTAACAGCCCTTCCAGCCCCTTCACTGAAGACTAGGTGATAAATTGAATTTCAGGTTAGGCAGGGGCCTTTGTAGGGAATAATGCGGGAGAATTTCCTACTGAGTTTTCTCACGAGAAATGCAGTCTAAGTTAGATTCAGACTAATAGCCTAACACTTGTTCCTTTCTAAAAGCAGAAAATGCCCAAGGCATTTTTCTTGTGCTTGTGCAAAGACACTGATCACAAAACTGTGTACAGCACCACATTCTGGGTCCCTTCTGCAGGGAAAAATCGTTAAGCAAAATCACACGCATACACCCAGCAAAAAAAAAAAAGGAAAGAAGATGAAAAAAGTCTGTGTGCAGAGGGAACAGTCACAGCTGGTTCAGTTTATGAGACAAGAAATTGTATTTCAAAGAGAATACAGGAATTCTCCCCTTTGAGAAAGTTATTAACCAGAATTCACAATAAATCTTCCTCTGTTTATATGCCCCTAAACTGAAGGGCCCGGCCAGAGATTACACTGAATTCTGCAGGGCTCTGTCCTAGCAAGAAAAGCTCACAACCCTCAGAGCTTGCCATCCCAGAGATCTCCATCACCTCTCCTGCTTTTGACCCATCACCTTCCTGCTTCCACTTTCTCACCCTTTTCCCTCTTTTTCAGCTCAACTACCCCTTTTTGCCTTATCACTTCTCTGTCTTACCCTCTCTTTCTTCTCCTTCTCTTCCTCTATTATTACTTCTCATATCTTCCTATTCTTTTCTCCTTCCAATCATATTTCTGTCTAAAAGACCAAAACCTGGCCATAACTCATCTGAACTACTGCAATGACAAAAACATTCACAGTGAAATAGCAAATGGGAGAAGAGTTCCTGTATTTGCGGCTTTGCTTTGCTTTTACAGTTGTCTATAACATGGCAAACACGTGGAGATTGTTACAACAGAGACAATTCCATTTCCCATTACATGATTGGAAAATACTTGGTTGCTCTACTTCGAAGCTGTATGGAATTATAAGAAGAGAGAGAAAAACAAAACAGAACAAAAAATCCCCTACAACTAATGGAGTTAAAGAGAAATCACTGGGAGCTGTTGATAACAAAGAATGCCACGTGTGAAAGAGCATGTCTGCTAGAAATTTCCTTGAAGATGACCTACTGAAGAGGTGTTTGGTTTGAACCAATTACAGTCTGCATCTATTTATACTTAAGGACCCTGGTGGAAAGCTCAAGTCTCACAAAAATATCTTTTGCACGTATCAACTTCAGTCCTTAAGGCATTTATCAAGAAGGCAGGCAAACAATAGAAGATATAATGATGGTGTAAAGGAAAGAGTAAACAACAGAAAGAGAAGGTCAATTCAGCAATCCTATGCATACTTGCTCTTAAAAATTGAAAATTTAATGTGGAACATACATTCATGTTTTGCACTCACTTTTTAACAAGGAAGCAAGTAACTTAAGGAGGTGGCAGGATCTCCCACAGAAGTAAAATAATAAATCAGGGAGCTTATATAAATAAAGGACACCGTCTTCTTAAGCCTCTCTCATTGTTTGAGGAAAGACATGGCCTGGGTGGATCACTGCTCTTTTTCTGACAAGGCTTTTCTTAGATACATCCTCTGTGTCCTGCTGCTCTCTACTTCTAACAGTGTCTCAAATCACACTTTTCTATACGTAGTATTTGTGTGGTCAATTTTATATAATGCAATTTGTACTCAGCAGCCTGGAAACAAAAGTATAACAAGCATTGCAAAGCTGATATTCTCCTCATTAAAAAGAGAAAAATCTTCCTTCACCGCATATGACCTAGTATCTGTATCTCCCTTCTGGACAATATATATTGTGCTGTACATACAATGGAAGCAATAAATAAGCCATTATGTAAAGCAAGAAGAGACTTTCTAATAGGGCAGTGAGCATTTGGCATGAAGGCATTGATTTAAGCATCATTCAAACAGGTAATGATTAAAAGATGAGAAAATGCCTGCTCTTACTCAGGAGCCCAATCAAGATATTACAAAAACCTTCCACAGTTTTTGCACAGTAACTCTCTGCGTAACTCACGCTGAAGAGAACTTGAGGCACTGGAGCGGGAAGCGTTTGACCCTGCTGCCCCACACCTCTCTGTTCTGAAGACTGAAGCCTTCAGCTTCCAGTATTTCGGTCTTGTACTTTCCCCAGTACAATAGTCACGTTATAAATTAAGCACGCGGTTGGACTTGTACAGCAAGCAGTGGTCAGCGCTTACACCAGCAGAGGGAGGATCTAGTCTAGGATGAGCACAGCAGTGAATGCGGTATCCATTTATGACTAGAAAAGCAGTCTTTTTTAGTTTCCATTCCATGCTCCCACCTCCTCTGGTTGAGGAAGCCTCCCTCGTATTCTGCACGCGCACATAAACCTCAATACGGCCACAACCTGCTACCCAGTGTCACAGAAGGTTATGATGAATGACTCAGAGTTTTCAACTACAGGTCAAACAAAAGCAAATTGGAAAATATACAGTGTACTGCTGACAGCCTTCAGAGTGAGCACTGCGTGAGCCTGACACAGAAGTAACTGAGCACCTTAACTGATTTACACTATGCTTCTTCTCTTCCAATCCACCCGCTTTTAACCAGCTGACTGAACTCTTGGACAATGCTGTGGACCTGGAGTCAGCTCTGCACAACTCTTCCTGTCCATCTCATACTAGCACCCACTCTTTCTCTTCCAATTTCTTCAGTATGAATATCACAGCAGGGAAAAGCTGTCTTCTGCAAACTCCAGTTTAATACTCTGGCATGGCATCAATATCCTGCTTCTGTCTCTTCTCTTTAATTAAGTTCTACCCCTTCCTTTTATGCCCCTTCTCCTTAACTTGTTCAAGTCTTCCTCTTCTCCCTGCACCTGCTTCAACCTTCCCGGTGGGTTTTTATTTTCTTTCCCTTTCCTTCTCTCCTGGAAACCTGCCAGTGATACAGCAGAAGGGAGCATACCGAGAAAGGTTAGGCAAACACAACATTATTACCAGAATCAGCAACATATTGCTCATTAAACATTTAAAATCAACAGTTGCTGGCTTGATCTGCCAATACTGTGAGAAATGCCAGTTTTAGCTCAAGGTGCCTCTTGTTTCCAAAATGGCTTTATTTATGATGTGGGAGCTGGTGGCTGCGAGAACAAAACCTCACCTCCAGCAGCCAACAACACCCAAGCTACAGGCGGCACCACGGGAAGTTCCCCAGTGAGCACCAATCACTTCTGCCTCCCCATCGCCCCCGCTGCTTTCCAGAAACAAATGGATGTGTAAGAGCACAGAAATGTGTTTGCAGGAGATAAATTATTTATCTGAAATTTACTGTTGTGAAGTCAGCGTAATTCTCAAATCCGCAGACATATTTTATGCACTGATAGGACGTTTCAAACAGGGCACTTGGACTTGTTTTTTCCCTCCTCCTGCAAGAATTAACACAATAATGCCTCACCTGGAAAAGAAAAGAGCTGGCACTGGAGCTGGGAAGGCATGAGGATAATACGCTTGTAATTTAGTACCGTGGCCCAGCAAAATTCTGTTTCTTGATAAACAAGACAGTACAAAATTCCTTCCCCATTCCTTCCAATTTCTGTGATGTTCATCCACAATTTTTTATCCCTTGCTTACAATGCTGATTAACTCTGTTGTTGGAAAAGAAGAGCTTTATACTGTAAAGTACAAACTTGCCCACTACTGTGGGCAAATCCTGGGCTTGCAAACCCTATGTTTCTGCTTGTGTCCACCCACCTGCCCTGCAGCAGCCCTTGCTCTCCCCGAAACCCCCTCAGACTGATCACTTCTACTCTTATAGAACACTCCCTTCTGCTGTCATTCTGGGTCCACTCTGCAACAATCAGTGTCTTCCAAATGACATGCTCTTCCAGGAGTCCATTGGGAAGCACAGCGTATCTAAAAACGATGCTGGCAATCTCGCACATCAGAGCAGGCATCAAGACTGAGATACTGTCTTCCCATGAAATAATTTCTGGGGCATTTTTGCAAATTATTCTAAAGGGAATAGAGCTTGGTCTCCATTTCAAGACAGAATCACTCTGGGCTTGTTTGACACATAGGACACATAGCAGAGGACAAAATAAGATTGTCCTCTGCAATGGCAGGAGTAGGGATATCAATAATATACCACACTGTTCACACTGAAGATAATCAGTCCAAATTCCTACAAGTTCTGGTGTCCAGTGAGCAGCAGCAAGTACTTCAGATGTTCACTGGCTCCTTCCCCTTAAAGTCAGTCAGAATGGAACTAAGTATAGCGCAGCCATTTTTTGTGCACTCCTTTGCTCTGCACAGGTATGCTTGAACAAGCATGTGCTCAAAGAGAAGCCAATGGCTTTCTCAAGGCTCCTGTAAATCCAGAAGACAGCAGTAAAAACTGTGATTTGCCTGTCTATAAGTGAGCATTTTTGAAAAACCCGATGGAACATTTCCAACAATCCAGAGTTCTTGCAGAGAAGTCCCAAAAGCTCCTCATTTTAACAATAATTGTATAAGTGGATGCACTCCCCCACCTGCCACTTAAGAAGCCTAATCACATACCAGATCCTCCATCAGAATTGGCCACCACACAGCAAAGGAAAAGCTGGCAGTCATTTTCATTGAAACGTAGCCTAAGCATCTTGAAATGCTGCCACCAGAGTTTTCAGAAGGAAAAGACAAAATAAGAGTCCTTTGATTCAAAAGCAGTCTCTCTCCTCCTTGCATCTGGCATGCCTTTTGTTTGTTAATCCAAATAAACACCTGACCTATGGTCAGATAAAATAGGCTGTATTTTCACTGATAGGAGAAAATCTTCACGTCGCTGCAAATGGCTATTTTTGTGTGCTCTTTGATATTCAGCAGGAAAAATAAAGACCGTCTTCCTAACCTTCCCGAGTTGATTATGAGTCACCACTGTCAATTGGACTGCAGTACCCTGCCCAATCCAGCCCGAAAAACATACTCTTATACTTTCATTCTGTGGCAGCAGTTGATGGTAAGAAATTGCTGTTGCATTAACCCAGATGTTAGCCAGCCACTGCAGGTCTCAGACATAGCCCCGTTATGGGAGCCTGTATGGATCTGTGCAACAGATCTGGATCACTCTGATAAGTGCTTCTCCACGAGAGTGGCCAGCTGGGATCTACCTGCTCATCTTAAACGGAAGGTAAATGAAAATGTTAAAGTTAACCTAACAAAGGAAGTGGCAATAGGTCACACTCCAGCTTTCCGAGCCAAAACTGAATCAGAAGAGCCCTCTCACTTTGTCAGAGAAATCAATACAGATGAGTCAAACAACAAAGCAAGAGGATTTGCTATCTAGGCAATGACCCAAGTGGTCATCAACTGCAAAGAAATGATTTAAGCTCAATGTACACCAGGTAATTTAAATGGAAATAAAGCACGTTCAAATTTCTAAGGTTGGTACTGTGAACTGAAGACTGAAGAGAGAGTGGTCCCACTAAGCCCTCATTAGAAACCCAGAAGTGGTGAAATGGCTTGCTCAACTTGCAATATCATTGTAGCTTCAGGCAGTGAAATTATTTAACTATAAAATTGCCTGCAATCACTGACCTGAAATAAGAGCTCAGTAACTCTGGCCTGTTATTAGGCTTAGAAACTCCCCGAGATCCAGAGGGCTGCAGCAGCATGGCAGATCCCTGTGCTCCAAAGCACTGTTGCTCTGCAGAGCCATTTTAGGGTGAGGAACACCTCCCATTCTCCTTCCTTGAGGTTTCCTGAGGGCTTGATCCTTCCAGCCACAGGCTTTTTTTTTTTTTTTAATCTGGACCAGATGCAATAGTTGTGAAGAGGTAACTTTTTGTCAACACAGTGAAACTGATGGTACTCACCCACTGGTCAACACCATTGCATCATTTCTAGACAGTTGTGTTTCTGTCAGTATAGGCAGTTGCATAGCAGACTTAAACAAAATGAAAACAAACCAGTCACTTGCACCTCTGTAACAGGGTCAATCTTAAAATTACACATTTGGCTAAATGAGTGCAACTTCCTCATGTAGTCAAGCCCTGAGCTCCCTTTTTAAGAATAGGCAGAACACCAAAAGCTATTTTCTTATGAGAAACCCCAGAAATAAGTTTCAGGCCTGAGAGAGAAGGATTAATTTGCTAGTAATGAAAGTGACACGCAGGGAAAATGTAAAATCAATCTTGTGTTTAAAGGCAGAACAACACTGGCTCCACTTCCAATTTTTTTCCTCTCTCTCTCACTTTCTTCCTCTCTCACCACAGCCAGCTTGTTACCACCAAGCATACATTATGCACATTACCCACAAGGCTCTGCTCTGTTTAAATTAAAAAAAGAAACAGCGTTTTTAATCAATCTATTTGCACTCTTCTGTCACAACTCACAAAAGCATTTTGATTTCTTTTCATTGCTCTCAAGAGAGCGCAACACAAATGACTAAAAAAAAAACCCCCAAAACACTGCAAACTAATAATAATAATAATAGCAATAGTAATAGTAATAATAATGACCTCCCTGAAAAAAAAAAAAGACAAAAAGAAAAAAAGAAATGGAAAGGAGAGACACGAGGTGTTAGCCAGTCCTTGAGAGAAAGGCAGGCCACCTTAAAAAACAGCAGGTCAAACGTAGCCAGACCTTCATGATCTGCCTTGTTCTAGCCTTGGACATCTCTCACTACCAACAGCTCAGACTAACTCCAAAGAAATGGAGGGGCTTTTTGATCCTTTAAAAGCAGGCTCGCCTGCCTGCACCTTTTCTGCAGTCCCTGGCAATTCTGATACGTTCACATTTGGAAATGAAGTTGCTCCCAGGAATTCAGTCGCTATTTTGGGTTCCATACACTCTGCAATTCGGATCCAAAATTAAAAATAACAGAGAAATGTGTAGCTGTTTTGCCCATACTGAATCACAGCCATGATTAATTTTACCATTCAGACTTAGCGAGCGCTAATTCTTTCCTTCCTTCTCAAGTAAGGCAACAAGCAGAAAAGCAGACCATAACTTAACAAGGCCATATAATGCTGCAAACTGCAGTTCAGCTTTCTAACCGTAAACAATTTTACACAGTAAAAACCTTCTCTTTCTTTCTCCCACAGATGAAGAGAAAAGGAGAAGAATGTACCCAAGAAGGAACCTTAGCACAGGATCAGGATCTGCCCAGTGCTGGACCTCTAACAGAAGGAAATGTGGTGGCTGCAGAAGATGGTTCCTTGATGCAGATGTTTTCATGCCTCCTCCATCCATTTCTACACCTGAAACATCTCACACCAAACTGGAGCAGCTATCACAGATGTACATACTTGACACTTCCAGACCTAAATATTCTCCATGTCTCTTTAGTTTTACACTCCTGTACTTCCTGTTCTGGTGGTAAAGATCCTGCCAATACAGTGATACATCTTTCTGCTCCAACTCAGATACATAACTTGTCCCTTCTGGCCATATCAAAGACATACATGGTACATTAATTCTAAATTATATTCACAGTTCAAACTGTGAAAAAGATTTACTATTCAAAGAAGCAAAGCTAGGAACCCTATCCGAGATACAAATCTAGATGCTAGTTTGAAACTGCTACATACAAGTATTCTGGGTTGCCAGCACCTTAGGGTTTCGTTTATACTTATCTGTAACCAAAATACTGCCACTGTCCCCTGCAGCTTTAAAAATGGAAGAGAGGAAGGGAAGATACTGGTTATCTTCCTAATTGCTTCTGTGTAGCAGTCATCTGCATAGGAAATAATGCTGGGATTTGCCATGGGCTTTAAGAGAATTAGATGCTCTCTATGCACAGAAAGTCACTGGCTCTGGATGGCTAACTCCAGTAGGCTATTTGGAAAGTCCCAGTTAAGTAGCAACTCTCTGCAGTGCTGGGAAAAGGAAATGAGAAAGAGCACAATGGTTTAATGGCACCCTTGAAGGTAGTGACTGCCCTCAATACTCAGTTTCTCTTTGAACCAATCACCATTTCAGAGGCAGTGGGGGAATGGATAGGCAGGGTGGGTGCAGCGCACACGAGCGCAGTGCTGGCTCTCTCTTGATTCTTGCTGTCAGTATCTGACCTTAGAGGCCGCAAACACTCAATTTCTGGCAGACACAGAGAAGAGATGGGAAGTTTGGCAGGTACCTCTACAATAGGGAAAGGGCTGCAGCATTTTCCAGCCAAAGCAGCAGAAGGCACTGTGCTACAGTGCTCTTATGTAGAAGGGCCCTAGAGAGAAGGGCTCCCTGCAGGTAACCAGCAAAAGCGTCAGCCTTGCCATGTGTGGAGCACACTGTGAGAGTGATCTCTTGACATGGCTTTTTCTCACCTAACACAGCTAAACCACCAGGCACTGCCAGCATACTTTGGAGAAAGAGCAGTTATCAGCCAGCATCAGGGAATCAAGGGGTCAATGTGAAGGCATTTGATCTCATCAGCATAAACAATGGGCAGTCAATGCGTGGTAAGTCTAGACCACAGGCAAGTCTAAATCACACAAGCTTACCAATGGTGGAGAAAAGTATGAGATGGAATAATTATCCAGGCAAGTTCACATTCTTCTAGGTGGCCATAACTCCAACAAGAAGTAATAGGTTCTAGAGGCAGAATTCTTGAGACTGAGAGCCCAGCCTGGCCTGCCACTGTGTCTATGTTATTGAGAGTGCAGTGGAAAAGAGACAGACTTTTAGAGCAAAACTGTTTAAGAGATGAGCTATTCCCATCACAGGGGGTTACTTGGGACTAGCTGGGAACCACAGAACAGGCTCAATAGATTACACTCCCTTAGTGGCCAGTGAGTCTGTGCATCTCCTGGTTTAGCTGCATTGGAAAGTGCAGTGCATGCTCAAAGATCATCCCTGCCACAGGAACCAGCACACAGTATGCAGATATGCCTCCAAAGCACAGTCAGGATTCAAACTGTAGACACCCTACATACCACATGTTGCACTGCACTTTATAAGCCGTATATTTCTAAATATAAAACATGATTCAAAATCAATTCCCTCTACAATAATTTATGCCCAGGGTGGAGAGTTCATGTGAACGGTCAATATTTCACTGTGCCAAGTGCAAAAAGAAGCCTTACCACCTCTACTTAAGTGCATTAAAATCACATGAGTTCCCAAGATCCTGACTTTCTTCTGATTCTGGATATCCTCAGAATGACCTCTTTCACTGATTCATACTTAATATGTCTAGCACAATCAAATCACTACTGTTAAAATCCATTTATTATGAATAAATATTGAGTATCATGGATCCATTCATCCGAGAGTTCCATGTCCCAGAATTGATCAGAGTAAAGATTCCCATCATCCTTTACCTCAGGATCTTCAATCCCTCTCTTCTTAAAATCTTGATTATAGAATGGCTGTGAAAGTGAGATGGTGGAAGAATTTCCTTGTGATATTCCCTAATTTATTCAAGACAAAATATACTTTTCCCAAATGCCAGGAGGTTCTTCTAGAGAAGAAAATCCCTTCTGCCTAATCTAACATTCTCAGCAAAAATAATCCTGCCATTGGAAACATATATATTTCTGCTGATAATGTTCAGGGTGAAAGAACATCTCGTCAGTGGTGCAGAGTCTGGTTGGAGGCCAGTAATTGTCAGTGTTCCCAGGGGTTGGTGCTGGGTCCAATCTTATTCAACATCTTCATCAATTACCTGGATGAAGGGATAGAGTTCAACTTTTGCAGTTTGCTGATGATACAAAGCTGGGAAGAGTGTCTGACACATCAGAAATCTGTGCTGTCATTCAATAAAACCTGGACAGACTAGAGAATTGGGCAGGGAGGAACCTGATGAGGTCAAGAGCAAGTGTAGAGTCTTGCACCGGGGAAGGAATAACCACAAGCATCTGTACAGGTTAGGGGCTGATCTGCTGGAGAGAAGCTCTGCAGAGAAGGACCTGCGAGTCCTGGTGGACAGCAGGGTGGCCATGAGCCAGCAGTGTGCCCTTGTGGCCAAGAAGGCCAGTGTTATTCTGGGATGCAGGATAATAAGAGCATGGCCAGTAGGTCAATGGAGGTGATCCTCCCCCTCTGCTCTGCCCTGGTGAGGCCACATTTAGAATACAGTGTCCAGTTCTGGGCTCCCCAGTACAAAAAAAACAACAGGGATCTCCTGGAAGGAATCCAGTGAAGGGCCACAAAGATGATTAAGAGCCTGGAGTATCTCCTGTATGAGGAAAGTCTGAGTAACCTGGGTCTGTTCAGCCTGGAAAACTGAGAGGGAATCTGATTACAGAATCACAGAATGGTCCAGGTTGGAAGGAACCTCAAGGATCATTAATCTCCAACCCCCTGCCACAGGCAGGGCCACCAACCTCCCCATTTAATACTAGACCAGGCTGCCCAGGGCCCATCCAACCTGGCCTTGAACACCTCTAGGGATGGGGCATCCACAACCTCTCTGGGCAGCCTGTTCCAGCACCTCACCACTCTCTCTGTAAAGAATTTCCCCCTGACATCCAACCTAAATCTTCCCTGCCTCAACTTAAAACCATTTCCCCTTGTCCTGCTGTTATCTACCCTTTCAAAGACTTGATTCCCCTCCTGTTTGTAGGCTCCCTTTAGGTACTGAAAGGCTGCGGGGTGACCTCATTGCAGCCTTTCAGTACCTAAAGGGAG